>NW_027485192.1:0-48862 GCF_050908995.1 Andrena cerasifolii | reverse complement strand
ATCGGTTTTTCAATATCGGTTTTTCAATATCGGTTTTTCAATATCGGTTTTTCAATATCAGTTTTTCAATATGTGTTCTCCAATATCGGTTTTTCAATATCAGTTTTTCGATATCAGTTTTTCAATATTTGTTTTTCAATGTCGGTTTTTGAATATCGGTTCAATATCGGTTTTTCAATATCAGTTTTTCAATATTTGTTCTCCAATATCGGTTTTTGAATATCGGTCAATATCGGTTTTTCAATATCAGTTTTTCAATATTTGTTTTTCAATATCGGTTATAATATCGGTTTCAATATCGGTTTTTCAATATCGGTTTTTCAATATCGGTTTTTCAATATCAGTTTTTCGATATCAGTTTTTCAATATTTGCTTTACAATATCGGTTTTTCAATATCGGTTCTAATATCGGAATCAATATCGGTTTTTCAATATCGGTTTTTCAATATCAGTTTTTCGATATCAGTTTTTCAATATTTGTTTTTCAATATCGGTTCTAATATCGGTTTCAATATCGGTTTTTCAATATCGGTTTTTCAATATCGGTTTTTCGATATCAGTTTTTCAATATTTGTTTTTCAATATCGGTTCTAATATCGGATTCAATATCGGTTTTTCAATATCGGTTCTAATATCGGATTCAATATCGGTTTTTCAATATCGGTTCTAATATCGGATTCAATACCGGTTTTTCAATATCGGTTTTTCAATATCAGTTTTTCAATATTTGTTCTCCAATATCGGTTTTTGAATATCGGTTCAATATCGGTTCTAATATCGGTTTCAATATCGGTTTTTCAATATCGGTTTTTCAATATCGGTTTTTCAATATCGGATTTTCAATATCAGTTTTTCAATATTTGTTCTCCAATATCGGTTTTGGTATATCGGTTCTAATATCGGATTCAATATCGGTTTTTCAATATCAGTGTTTCAATATTTGTTCTCCAATATCGGTTTTTGAATATCGGTTCTAAAATCGGATTCAATATCGGTTTTTCAATATCGGTTCTAATATCGGTTTCAATATCGGTTTTTCAATATCGGTTTTTCAATATCAGTTTTTCGATATCAGTTTTTCAATATTTGTTTTTCAATATCGGTTCTAATATCGGTTTCAATATCGGTTTTTCAATATCGGTTTTTCAATATCGGTTTTTCAATATCAGTTTTTCGATATCAGTTTTTCAATATTTGCTTTACAATATCGGTTTTTCAATATCGGTTCTAATATCGGAATCAATATCGGTTTTTCAATATCGGTTTTTCAATATCAGTTTTTCGATATCAGTTTTTCAATATTTGTTTTTCAATATCGGTTCTAATATCGGTTTCAATATCGGTTTTTCAATATCGGTTTTTCAATATCGGGTTTTCGATATCAGTTTTTCAATATTTCTTTTTCAATATCGGTTCTAATATCGGATTCAATATCGGTTTTTCAATATCGGTTCTAATATCGGATTCAATATCGGTTTTTCAATATCGGTTCTAATATCGGATTCAATACCGGTTTTTCAATATCGGTTTTTCAATATCAGTTTTTCAATATTTGTTCTCCAATATCGGTTTTTGAATATCGGTTCAATATCGGTTCTAATATCGGTTTCAATATCGGTTTTTCAATATCGGTTTTTCAATATCGGTTTTTCAATATCGGATTTTCAATATCAGTTTTTCAATATTTGTTCTCCAATATCGGTTTTTGTATATCGGTTCTAATATCGGATTCAATATCGGTTTTTCAATATCAGTGTTTCAATATTTGTTCTCCAATATCGGTTTTTGAATATCGGTTCTAAAATCGGATTCAATATCGGTTTTTCAATATCGGTTCTAATATCGGTTTCAATATCGGTTTTTCAATATCGGTTTTTCAATATCAGTTTTTCGATATCAGTTTTTCAATATTTGTTTTTCAATATCGGTTCTAATATCGGATTCAATATCGGTTTTTCAATATCGGTTCTAATATCGGATTCAATATCGGTTTTTCAATATCGGTTCTAATATCGGATTCAATACCGGTTTTTCAATATCGGTTTTTCAATATCAGTTCTTCAATATTTGTTCTCCAATATCGGTTTTTGAATATCGGTTCTAATATCGGATTCAATATCGGTTTTTCAATATCGGTTCTAATATCGGATTCAATACCGGTTTTTCAATATCAGTTTTTCGATATCAGTTTTTCAATATTTGTTTTTCAATATCGGTTCTAATATCGGTTTCAATATCGGTTTTTCAATATCGGTTTTTCAATATCGGTTTTTCAATATCGGTTTTTCAATATCAGTTTTTCAATATTTGTTCTCCAATATCGGTTTTTGTATATCGGTTCTAATATCGGATTCAATATCGGTTTTTCAATATCAGTGTTTCAATATTTGTTCTCCAATATCGGTTTTTGAATATCGGTTCTAATATCGGATTCAATATCGGTTTTTCAATATCGGTTCTAATATCGGATTCAATATCGGTTTTTCAATATCGGTTTTTCAATATCAGTTTTTCGATATCAGTTTTTCAATATTTGTTCTCCAATATCGGTTTTTGAATATCGGTTCTAATATCGGATTCAATATCGGTTTTTCAATATCGGTTTTTCAATATCAGTTTTTCGATATCAGTTTTTCAATATTTGTTTTTCAATATTTGTTTTTCAATATCGGTTCTAATATCGGTTTCAATATCGGTTTTTCAATATCGGTTTTTCAATATCGGTTTTTCAATATCGGTTTTTCAATATCAGTTTTTCAATATTTGTTCTCCAATATCGGTTTTTGTATATCGGTTCTAATATCGGATTCAATATCGGTTTTTCAATATCAGTGTTTCAATATTTGTTCTCCAATATCGGTTTTTGAATATCGGTTCTAATATCGGATTCAATATCGGTTTTTCAATATCGGTTCTAATATCGGTTTCAATATCGGTTTTTCAATATCGGTTTTTCAATATCAGTTTTTCGATATCAGTTTTTCAATATTTGTTTTTCAATATCGGTTCTAATATCGGATTCAATATCGGTTTTTCAATATCGGTTCTAATATCGGATTCAATATCGGTTTTTCAATATCGGTTCTAATATCGGATTCAATACCGGTTTTTCAATATCGGTTTTTCAATATCAGTTTTTCAATATTTGTTCTCCAATATCGGTTTTTGAATATCGGTTCTAATATCGGATTCAATATCGGTTTTTCAATATCGGTTCTAATATCGGTTTCAATATCGGTTTTTCAATATCGGTTTTCAATATCAGTTTTTCGATATCAGTTTTTCAATATTTGTTTTTCAATATTTGTTTTTCAATATCGGTTCTAATATCGGTTTCAATATCGGTTTTTCAATATCGGTTTTTCAATATCGGTTTTTCAATATCGGTTTTTCAATATCAGTTTTTCAATATTTGTTCTCCAATATCGGTTTTTGTATATCGGTTCTAATATCGGATTCAATATCGGTTTTTCAATATCAGTGTTTCAATATTTGTTCTCCAATATCGGTTTTTGAATATCGGTTCTAATATCGGATTCAATATCGGTTTTTCAATATCGGTTCTAATATCGGTTTCAATATCGGTTTTTCAATATCGGTTTTTCAATATCAGTTTTTCGATATCAGTTTTTCAATATTTGTTTTTCAATATCGGTTCTAATATCGGATTCAATATCGGTTTTTCAATATCGGTTCTAATATCGGATTCAATATCGGTTTTTCAATATCGGTTCTAATATCGGATTCAATACCGGTTTTTCAATATCGGTTTTTCAATATCAGTTTTTCAATATTTGTTCTCCAATATCGGTTTTTGAATATCGGTTCAATATCGGTTCTAATATCGGTTTCAATATCAGTTTTTCAATATTTGTTCTCCAATATCGGTTTTTGTATATCGGTTCTAATATCGGATTCAATATCGGTTTTTCAATATCAGTGTTTCAATATTTGTACTCCAATATCGGTTTTTGAATATCGGTTCTAATATCGGATTCAATATCGGTTTTTCAATATCGGTTCTAATATCGGTTTCAATATCGGTTTTTCAATATCGGTTTTCAATATCAGTTTTTCGATATCAGTTTTTCAATATTTGTTTTTCAATATCGGTTCTAATATCGGATTCAATATCGGTTTTTCAATATCGGTTCTAATATCGGATTCAATATCGGTTTTTCAATATCGGTTCTAATATCGGATTCAATACCGGTTTTTCAATATCGGTGTTTCAATATTTGTTCTCCAATATCGGTTTTTGAATATCGGTTCTAATATCGGATTCAATATCGGTTTTTCAATATCGGTTTTGCAATATCAGTTTTTCAATATTTGTTCTCCAATATCGGTTTTTCAATATCGGTTCTAATATCGGATTCAATATCGGTTTTTCAATATCAGTTTTTCGATATCAGTTTTTCAATATTTGTTTTTCAATATCGGTTCTAATATCGGTTTCAATATCGGTTTTTCAATACGGTTTTTCAATATCGGTTTTTCAATATCAGTTTTTCAATATTTGTTCTCCAATATCGGTTTTTGTATATCGGTTCTAATATCGGATTCAATATCGGTTTTTCAATATCAGTGTTTCAATATTTGTTCTCCAATATCGGTTTTTGAATATCGGTTCTAATATCGGATTCAATATCGGTTTTTCAATATCGGTTTTGCAATATCAGTTTTTCGATATAGGTTTTTCAATATCGGTTTTTCAATATCGGTTTTTCAATATCAGTTTTTCAATATTTGTTTTTCAATATCGGTTTTTCAATATCGGTTTTTCAATATCGGTTTTTCAATATCAGTTTTTCAATATGTGTTCTCCAATATCGGTTTTTCAATATCAGTTTTTCGATATCAGTTTTTCAATATTTGTTTTTCAATGTCGGTTTTTGAATATCGGTTCAATATCGGTTTTTCAATATCAGTTTTTCAATATTTGTTCTCCAATATCGGTTTTTGAATATCGGTCAATATCGGTTTTTCAATATCAGTTTTTCAATATTTGTTTTTCAATATCGGTTTTTCAATATCGGTTCTAATATCGGTTTCAATATCGGTTTTTCAATATCGGTTTTTCAATATCGGTTTTTCAATATCAGTTTTTCGATATCAGTTTTTCAATATTTGCTTTACAATATCGGTTTTTCAATATCGGTTCTAATATCGGAATCAATATCGGTTTTTCAATATCGGTTTTTCAATATCGGTTTTTCAATATCAGTTTTTCGATATCAGTTTTTCAATATTTGTTTTTCAATATCGGTTCTAATATCGGTTTCAATATCGGTTTTTCAATATCGGTTTTTCAATATCGGTTTTTCGATATCAGTTTTTCAATATTTGTTTTTCAATATCGGTTCTAATATCGGATTCAATATCGGTTTTTCAATATCGGTTCTAATATCGGATTCAATATCGGTTTTTCAATATCGGTTCTAATATCGGATTCAATACCGGTTTTTCAATATCAGTTTTCAATATTTGTTCTCCAATATCGGTTTTTGAATATCGGTTCAATATCGGTTCTAATATCGGTTTCAATATCGGTTTTTCAATATCGGTTTTTCAATATCGGTTTTTCAATATCGGTTTTTCAATATCAGTTTTTCAATATTTGTTCTCCAATATCGGTTTTTGTATATCGGTTCTAATATCGGATTCAATATCGGTTTTTCAATATCAGTGTTTCAATATTTGTTCTCCAATATCGGTTTTTGAATATCGGTTCTAATATCGGATTCAATATCGGTTTTTCAATATCGGTTCTAATATCGGTTTCAATATCGGTTTTTCAATATCGGTTTTTCAATATCAGTTTTTCGATATCAGTTTTTCAATATTTGTTTTTCAATATCGGTTCTAATATCGGATTCAATATCGGTTTTTCAATATCGGTTCTAATATCGGATTCAATATCGGTTTTTCAATATCGGTTCTAATATCGGATTCAATACCGGTTTTTCAATATCAGTGTTTCAATATTTGTTCTCCAATATCGGTTTTTGAATATCGGTTCTAATATCGGATTCAATATCGGTTTTTCAATATCGGTTCTAATATCGGTTTCAATATCGGTTTTTCAATATCGGTTTTTCAATATCAGTTTTTCGATATCAGTTTTTCAATATTTGTTTTTCAATGTCGGTTTTTGAATATCGGTTCAATATCAGTTTTTCAATATTTGTTCTCCAATATCGGTTTTTGAATATCGGTCAATATCGGTTTTTCAATATCAGTTTTTCAATATTTGTTTTTCAATATCGGTTTTTCAATATCGGTTCTAATATCGGTTTCAATATCGGTTTTTCAATATCGGTTTTTCAATATCGGTTTTTCAATATCAGTTTTTCGATATCAGTTTTTCAATATTTGCTTTACAATATCGGTTTTTCAATATCGGTTCTAATATCGGAATCAATATCGGTTTTTCAATATCGGTTCTAATATCGGATTCAATATCGGTTTTTCAATATCGGTTTTTCAATATCAGTTTTTCGATATCAGTTTTTCAATATTTGTTTTTCAATATCGGTTCTAATATCGGTTTCAATATCGGTTTTTTAATATCGGTTTTTCAATATCGGTTTTTCAATATCGGTTTTTCAATATCAGTTTTTCAATATTTGTTCTCCAATATCGGTTTTTGTATATCGGTTCTAATATCGGATTCAATATCGGTTTTTCAATATCAGTGTTTCAATATTTGTTCTCCAATATCGGTTTTTGAATATCGGTTCTAATATCGGATTCAATATCGGTTTTTCAATATCGGTTCTAATATCGGATTCAATATCGGTTTTTCAATATCGGTTTTTCAATATCGGTTTTTCAATATCAGTTTTTCAATATTTGTTCTCCAATATCGGTTTTTGTATATCGGTTCTAATATCGGATTCAATATCGGTTTTTCAATATCAGTGTTTCAATATTTGTTCTCCAATATCGGTTTTTGAATATCGGTTCTAATATCGGATTCAATATCGGTTTTTCAATATCGGTTCTAATATTGGTTTCAATATCGGTTTTTCAATATCGGTTTTTCAATATCAGTTTTTCGATATCAGTTTTTCAATATTTGTTTTTCAATATCGGTTCTAATATCGGATTCAATATCGGTTTTTCAATATCGGTTCTAATATCGGATTCAATATCGGTTTTTCAATATCGGTTCTAATATCGGATTCAATACCGGTTTTTCAATATCGGTTTTTCAATATCAGTTTTTCAATATTTGTTCTCCAATATCGGTTTTTGAATATCGGTTCAATATCGGTTCTAATATTGGTTTCAATATCGGTTTTTCAATATCGGTTTTTCAATATCGGTTTTTCAATATCGGTTTTTCGATATCAGTTTTTCAATATTTGTTTTTCAATATCGGTTCTAATATCGGATTCAATATCGGTTTTTCAATATCGGTTCTAATATCGGATTCAATATCGGTTTTTCAATATCGGTTCTAATATCGGATTCAATACCGGTTTTTCAATATCAGTTTTCAATATTTGTTCTCCAATATCGGTTTTTGAATATCGGTTCAATATCGGTTCTAATATCGGTTTCAATATCGGTTTTTCAATATCGGTTTTTCAATATCGGTTTTTCAATATCGGTTTTTCAATATCAGTTTTTCAATATTTGTTCTCCAATATCGGTTTTTGTATATCGGTTCTAATATCG
Organism: Andrena cerasifolii; assembly: GCF_050908995.1. NCBI lineage: Eukaryota > Metazoa > Arthropoda > Insecta > Hymenoptera > Andrenidae > Andrena > Andrena cerasifolii. The sequence continues at coordinate 41,176 of NW_027485192.1, read as the reverse complement.
GATTCAATATCGGTTTTTCAATATCAGTGTTTCAATATTTGTTCTCCAATATCGGTTTTTGAATATCGGTTCTAATATCGGATTCAATATCGGTTTTTCAATATCGGTTCTAATATCGGTTTCAATATCGGTTTTTCAATATCGGTTTTTCAATATCAGTTTTTCGATATCAGTTTTTCAATATTTGTTTTTCAATATCGGTTCTAATATCGGATTCAATATCGGTTTTTCAATATCGGTTCTAATATCGGATTCAATATCGGTTTTTCAATATCGGTTCTAATATCGGATTCAATACCGGTTTTTCAATATCAGTGTTTCAATATTTGTTCTCCAATATCGGTTTTTGAATATCGGTTCTAATATCGGATTCAATATCGGTTTTTCAATATCGGTTCTAATATCGGTTTCAATATCGGTTTTTCAATATCGGTTTTTCAATATCAGTTTTTCGATATCAGTTTTTCAATATTTGTTTTTCAATGTCGGTTTTTGAATATCGGTTCAATATCAGTTTTTCAATATTTGTTCTCCAATATCGGTTTTTGAATATCGGTCAATATCGGTTTTTCAATATCAGTTTTTCAATATTTGTTTTTCAATATCGGTTTTTCAATATCGGTTCTAATATCGGTTTCAATATCGGTTTTTCAATATCGGTTTTTCAATATCGGTTTTTCAATATCAGTTTTTCGATATCAGTTTTTCAATATTTGCTTTACAATATCGGTTTTTCAATATCGGTTCTAATATCGGAATCAATATCGGTTTTTCAATATCGGTTCTAATATCGGATTCAATATCGGTTTTTCAATATCGGTTTTTCAATATCAGTTTTTCGATATCAGTTTTTCAATATTTGTTTTTCAATATCGGTTCTAATATCGGTTTCAATATCGGTTTTTTAATATCGGTTTTTCAATATCGGTTTTTCAATATCGGTTTTTCAATATCAGTTTTTCAATATTTGTTCTCCAATATCGGTTTTTGTATATCGGTTCTAATATCGGATTCAATATCGGTTTTTCAATATCAGTGTTTCAATATTTGTTCTCCAATATCGGTTTTTGAATATCGGTTCTAATATCGGATTCAATATCGGTTTTTCAATATCGGTTCTAATATCGGATTCAATATCGGTTTTTCAATATCGGTTTTTCAATATCGGTTTTTCAATATCAGTTTTTCAATATTTGTTCTCCAATATCGGTTTTTGTATATCGGTTCTAATATCGGATTCAATATCGGTTTTTCAATATCAGTGTTTCAATATTTGTTCTCCAATATCGGTTTTTGAATATCGGTTCTAATATCGGATTCAATATCGGTTTTTCAATATCGGTTCTAATATTGGTTTCAATATCGGTTTTTCAATATCGGTTTTTCAATATCAGTTTTTCGATATCAGTTTTTCAATATTTGTTTTTCAATATCGGTTCTAATATCGGATTCAATATCGGTTTTTCAATATCGGTTCTAATATCGGATTCAATATCGGTTTTTCAATATCGGTTCTAATATCGGATTCAATACCGGTTTTTCAATATCGGTTTTTCAATATCAGTTTTTCAATATTTGTTCTCCAATATCGGTTTTTGAATATCGGTTCAATATCGGTTCTAATATTGGTTTCAATATCGGTTTTTCAATATCGGTTTTTCAATATCGGTTTTTCAATATCGGTTTTTCAATATCAGTTTTTCAATATTTGTTCTCCAATATCGGTTTTTGTATATCGGTTCTAATATCGGATTCAATATCGGTTTTTCAATATCAGTGTTTCAATATTTGTTCTCCAATATCGGTTTTTGAATATCGGTTCTAATATCGGATTCAATATCGGTTTTTCAATATCGGTTCTAATATCGGTTTCAATATCGGTTTTTCAATATCGGTTTTCAATATCAGTTTTTCGATATCAGTTTTTCAATATTTGTTTTTCAATATCGGTTCTAATATCGGATTCAATATCGGTTTTTCAATATCGGTTCTAATATCGGATTCAATATCGGTTTTTCAATATCGGTTCTAATATCGGATTCAATACCGGTTTTTCAATATCGGTGTTTCAATATTTGTTCTCCAATATCGGTTTTTGAATATCGGTTCTAATATCGGATTCAATATCGGTTTTTCAATATCGGTTTTGCAATATCAGTTTTTCGATATAGGTTTTTCAATATCGGTTTTTCAATATCGGTTCTAATATCGGATTCAATATCGGTTTTTCAATATCAGTTTTTCGATATCAGTTTTTCAATATTTGTTTTTCAATATCGGTTCTAATATCGGTTTCAATATCGGTTTTTCAATACGGTTTTTCAATATCGGTTTTTCAATATCAGTTTTTCAATATTTGTTCTCCAATATCGGTTTTTGTATATCGGTTCTAATATCGGATTCAATATCGGTTTTTCAATATCAGTGTTTCAATATTTGTTCTCCAATATCGGTTTTTGAATATCGGTTCTAATATCGGATTCAATATCAGTTTTTCGATATCAGTTTTTCAATATTTGTTTTTCAATATCGGTTTTTTAATATCGGTTCTAATATCGGATTCAATATCAGTTTTTCAATATTTGTTTTTCAATACGGTTTTTCAATATCGGTTTTTCAATATCAGTTTTTCAATATTTGTTCTCCAATATCGGTTTTTGAATATCGGTTCTAATATCGGATTCAATATCGGTTTTTCAATATCGGTTTTTCAATATCGGTTTTTCAATATCGGTTTTTCAATATCAGTTTTTCAATATGTGTTCTCCAATATCGGTTTTTCAATATCAGTTTTTCGATATCAGTTTTTCAATATTTGTTTTTCAATGTCGGTTTTTGAATATCGGTTCAATATCGGTTTTTCAATATCAGTTTTTCAATATTTGTTCTCCAATATCGGTTTTTGAATATCGGTCAATATCGGTTTTTCAATATCAGTTTTTCAATATTTGTTTTTCAATATCGGTTTTTCAATATCGGTTCTAATATCGGTTTCAATATCGGTTTTTCAATATCGGTTTTTCAATATCGGTTTTTCAATATCAGTTTTTCGATATCAGTTTTTCAATATTTGCTTTACAATATCGGTTTTTCAATATCGGTTCTAATATCGGAATCAATATCGGTTTTTCAATATATATCGGTTTTTGAATATCGGTTCTAATATCGGATTCAATATCGGTTTTTCAATATCGGTTCTAATATCGGTTTCAATATCGGTTTTTCAATATCGGTTTTTCAATATCAGTTTTTCGATATCAGTTTTTCAATATTTGTTTTTCAATATCGGTTCTAATATCGGATTCAATATCGGTTTTTCAATATCAGTGTTTCAATATTTGTTCTCCAATATCGGTTTTTGAATATCGGTTCTAATATCGGATTCAATATCGGTTTTTCAATATCGGTTCTAATATCGGTTTCAATATCGGTTTTTCAATATCGGTTTTTCAATATCAGTTTTTCGATATCAGTTTTTCAATATTTGTTTTTCAATATCGGTTCTAATATCGGATTCAATATCGGTTTTTCAATATCGGTTCTAATATCGGATTCAATATCGGTTTTTCAATATCGGTTCTAATATCGGATTCAATACCGGTTTTTCAATATCGGTTTTTCAATATCAGTTTTTCAATATTTGTTCTCCAATATCGGTTTTTGAATATCGGTTCAATATCGGTTCTAATATTGGTTTCAATATCGGTTTTTCAATATCGGTTTTTCAATATCGGTTTTTCAATATCGGTTTTTCAATATCAGTTTTTCAATATTTGTTCTCCAATATCGGTTTTTGTATATCGGTTCTAATATCGGATTCAATATCGGTTTTTCAATATCAGTGTTTCAATATTTGTTCTCCAATATCGGTTTTTGAATATCGGTTCTAATATCGGATTCAATATCGGTTTTTCAATATCGGTTCTAATATCGGTTTCAATATCGGTTTTTCAATATCGGTTTTCAATATCAGTTTTTCGATATCAGTTTTTCAATATTTGTTTTTCAATATCGGTTCTAATATCGGATTCAATATCGGTTTTTCAATATCGGTTCTAATATCGGATTCAATATCGGTTTTTCAATATCGGTTCTAATATCGGATTCAATACCGGTTTTTCAATATCGGTGTTTCAATATTTGTTCTCCAATATCGGTTTTTGAATATCGGTTCTAATATCGGATTCAATATCGGTTTTTCAATATCGGTTTTGCAATATCAGTTTTTCGATATAGGTTTTTCAATATCGGTTTTTCAATATCGGTTCTAATATCGGATTCAATATCGGTTTTTCAATATCAGTTTTTCGATATCAGTTTTTCAATATTTGTTTTTCAATATCGGTTCTAATATCGGTTTCAATATCGGTTTTTCAATACGGTTTTTCAATATCGGTTTTTCAATATCAGTTTTTCAATATTTGTTCTCCAATATCGGTTTTTGTATATCGGTTCTAATATCGGATTCAATATCGGTTTTTCAATATCAGTGTTTCAATATTTGTTCTCCAATATCGGTTTTTGAATATCGGTTCTAATATCGGATTCAATATCAGTTTTTCGATATCAGTTTTTCAATATTTGTTTTTCAATATCGGTTTTTTAATATCGGTTATAATATCGGTTTCAATATCGGTTTTTCAATATCGGTTTTTCAATATCGGTTTTTCAATATCAGTTTTTCGATATCAGTTTTTCAATATTTGCTTTACAATATCGGTTTTTCAATATCGGTTCTAATATCGGAATCAATATCGGTTTTTCAATATCGATTTTTCAATATCAGTTTTTCGATATCAGTTTTTCAATATTTGTTTTTCAATATCGGTTCTAATATCGGTTTCAATATCGGTTTTTCAATATCGGTTTTTCAATATCGGTTTTTCGATATCAGTTTTTCAATATTTGTTTTTCAATATCGGTTCTAATATCGGATTCAATATCGGTTTTTCAATATCGGTTCTAATATCGGATTCAATATCGGTTTTTCAATATCGGTTCTAATATCGGATTCAATACCGGTTTTTCAATATCGGTTTTTCAATATCAGTTTTTCAATATTTGTTCTCCAATATCGGTTTTTGAATATCGGTTCAATATCGGTTCTAATATCGGTTTCAATATCGGTTTTTCAATATCGGTTTTTCAATATCGGTTTTTCAATATCGGATTTTCAATATCAGTTTTTCAATATTTGTTCTCCAATATCGGTTTTGGTATATCGGTTCTAATATCGGATTCAATATCGGTTTTTCAATATCAGTGTTTCAATATTTGTTCTCCAATATCGGTTTTTGAATATCGGTTCTAAAATCGGATTCAATATCGGTTTTTCAATATCGGTTCTAATATCGGTTTCAATATCGGTTTTTCAATATCGGTTTTTCAATATCAGTTTTTCGATATCAGTTTTTCAATATTTGTTTTTCAATATCGGTTCTAATATCGGTTTCAATATCGGTTTTTCAATATCGGTTTTTCAATATCGGTTTTTCAATATCAGTTTTTCGATATCAGTTTTTCAATATTTGCTTTACAATATCGGTTTTTCAATATCGGTTCTAATATCGGAATCAATATCGGTTTTTCAATATCGGTTTTTCAATATCAGTTTTTCGATATCAGTTTTTCAATATTTGTTTTTCAATATCGGTTCTAATATCGGTTTCAATATCGGTTTTTCAATATCGGTTTTTCAATATCGGTTTTTCGATATCAGTTTTTCAATATTTCTTTTTCAATATCGGTTCTAATATCGGATTCAATATCGGTTTTTCAATATCGGTTCTAATATCGGATTCAATATCGGTTTTTCAATATCGGTTCTAATATCGGATTCAATACCGGTTTTTCAATATCGGTTTTTCAATATCAGTTTTTCAATATTTGTTCTCCAATATCGGTTTTTGAATATCGGTTCAATATCGGTTCTAATATCGGTTTCAATATCGGTTTTTCAATATCGGTTTTTCAATATCGGTTTTTCAATATCGGATTTTCAATATCAGTTTTTCAATATTTGTTCTCCAATATCGGTTTTTGTATATCGGTTCTAATATCGGATTCAATATCGGTTTTTCAATATCAGTGTTTCAATATTTGTTCTCCAATATCGGTTTTTGAATATCGGTTCTAAAATCGGATTCAATATCGGTTTTTCAATATCGGTTCTAATATCGGTTTCAATATCGGTTTTTCAATATCGGTTTTTCAATATCAGTTTTTCGATATCAGTTTTTCAATATTTGTTTTTCAATATCGGTTCTAATATCGGATTCAATATCGGTTTTTCAATATCGGTTCTAATATCGGATTCAATATCGGTTTTTCAATATCGGTTCTAATATCGGATTCAATACCGGTTTTTCAATATCGGTTTTTCAATATCAGTTCTTCAATATTTGTTCTCCAATATCGGTTTTTGAATATCGGTTCTAATATCGGATTCAATATCGGTTTTTCAATATCGGTTCTAATATCGGATTCAATACCGGTTTTTCAATATCAGTTTTTCGATATCAGTTTTTCAATATTTGTTTTTCAATATCGGTTCTAATATCGGTTTCAATATCGGTTTTTCAATATCGGTTTTTCAATATCGGTTTTTCAATATCGGTTTTTCAATATCAGTTTTTCAATATTTGTTCTCCAATATCGGTTTTTGTATATCGGTTCTAATATCGGATTCAATATCGGTTTTTCAATATCAGTGTTTCAATATTTGTTCTCCAATATCGGTTTTTGAATATCGGTTCTAATATCGGATTCAATATCGGTTTTTCAATATCGGTTCTAATATCGGATTCAATATCGGTTTTTCAATATCGGTTTTTCAATATCAGTTTTTCGATATCAGTTTTTCAATATTTGTTCTCCAATATCGGTTTTTGAATATCGGTTCTAATATCGGATTCAATATCGGTTTTTCAATATCGGTTTTTCAATATCAGTTTTTCGATATCAGTTTTTCAATATTTGTTTTTCAATATTTGTTTTTCAATATCGGTTCTAATATCGGTTTCAATATCGGTTTTTCAATATCGGTTTTTCAATATCGGTTTTTCAATATCGGTTTTTCAATATCGGTTTTTCAATATCAGTTTTTCAATATTTGTTCTCCAATATCGGTTTTTGTATATCGGTTCTAATATCGGATTCAATATCGGTTTTTCAATATCAGTGTTTCAATATTTGTTCTCCAATATCGGTTTTTGAATATCGGTTCTAATATCGGATTCAATATCGGTTTTTCAATATCGGTTCTAATATCGGTTTCAATATCGGTTTTTTCATATCGGTTTTCAATATCAGTTTTTCGATATCAGTTTTTCAATATTTGTTTTTCAATATCGGTTCTAATATCGGATTCAATATCGGTTTTTCAATATCGGTTCTAATATCGGATTCAATATCGGTTTTTCAATATCGGTTCTAATATCGGATTCAATACCGGTTTTTCAATATCGGTTTTTCAATATCAGTTTTTCAATATTTGTTCTCCAATATCGGTTTTTGAATATCGGTTCTAATATCGGATTCAATATCGGTTTTTCAATATCGGTTCTAATATCGGTTTCAATATCGGTTTTTCAATATCGGTTTTCAATATCAGTTTTTCGATATCAGTTTTTCAATATTTGTTTTTCAATATTTGTTTTTTCAATATCGGTTCTAATATCGGTTTCAATATCGGTTTTTCAATATCGGTTTTTCAATATCGGTTTTTCAATATCGGTTTTTCAATATCAGTTTTTCAATATTTGTTCTCCAATATCGGTTTTTGTATATCGGTTCTAATATCGGATTCAATATCGGTTTTTCAATATCAGTGTTTCAATATTTGTTCTCCAATATCGGTTTTTGAATATCGGTTCTAATATCGGATTCAATATCGGTTTTTCAATATCGGTTCTAATATCGGTTTCAATATCGGTTTTTCAATATCGGTTTTTCAATATCAGTTTTTCGATATCAGTTTTTCAATATTTGTTTTTCAATATCGGTTCTAATATCGGATTTAATATCGGTTTTTCAATATCGGTTCTAATATCGGATTCAATATCGGTTTTTCAATATCGGTTCTAATATCGGATTCAATACCGGTTTTTCAATATCGGTTTTTCAATATCAGTTTTTCAATATTTGTTCTCCAATATCGGTTTTTGAATATCGGTTCAATATCGGTTCTAATATCGGTTTCAATATCAGTTTTTCAATATTTGTTCTCCAATATCGGTTTTTGTATATCGGTTCTAATATCGGATTCAATATCGGTTTTTCAATATCAGTGTTTCAATATTTGTACTCCAATATCGGTTTTTGAATATCGGTTCTAATATCGGATTCAATATCGGTTTTTCAATATCGGTTCTAATATCGGTTTCAATATCGGTTTTTCAATATCGGTTTTCAATATCAGTTTTTCGATATCAGTTTTTCAATATTTGTTTTTCAATATCGGTTCTAATATCGGATTCAATATCGGTTTTTCAATATCGGTTCTAATATCGGATTCAATATCGGTTTTTCAATATCGGTTCTAATATCGGATTCAATACCGGTTTTTCAATATCGGTGTTTCAATATTTGTTCTCCAATATCGGTTTTTGAATATCGGTTCTAATATCGGATTCAATATCGGTTTTTCAATATCGGTTTTGCAATATCAGTTTTTCAATATTTGTTCTCCAATATCGGTTTTTCAATATCGGTTCTAATATCGGATTCAATATCGGTTTTTCAATATCAGTTTTTCGATATCAGTTTTTCAATATTTGTTTTTCAATATCGGTTCTAATATCGGTTTCAATATCGGTTTTTCAATACGGTTTTTCAATATCGGTTTTTCAATATCAGTTTTTCAATATTTGTTCTCCAATATCGGTTTTTGTATATCGGTTCTAATATCGGATTCAATATCGGTTTTTCAATATCAGTGTTTCAATATTTGTTCTCCAATATCGGTTTTTGAATATCGGTTCTAATATCGGATTCAATATCGGTTTTTCAATATCGGTTTTGCAATATCAGTTTTTCGATATAGGTTTTTCAATATCGGTTTTTCAATATCGGTTTTTCAATATCAGTTTTTCAATATTTGTTTTTCAATATCGGTTTTTCAATATCGGTTTTTCAATATCGGTTTTTCAATATCAGTTTTTCAATATGTGTTCTCCAATATCGGTTTTTCAATATCAGTTTTTCGATATCAGTTTTTCAATATTTGTTTTTCAATGTCGGTTTTTGAATATCGGTTCAATATCGGTTTTTCAATATCAGTTTTTCAATATTTGTTCTCCAATATCGGTTTTTGAATATCGGTCAATATCGGTTTTTCAATATCAGTTTTTCAATATTTGTTTTTCAATATCGGTTTTTCAATATCGGTTCTAATATCGGTTTCAATATCGGTTTTTCAATATCGGTTTTTCAATATCGGTTTTTCAATATCAGTTTTTCGATATCAGTTTTTCAATATTTGCTTTACAATATCGGTTTTTCAATATCGGTTCTAATATCGGAATCAATATCGGTTTTTCAATATCGGTTTTTCAATATCGGTTTTTCAATATCAGTTTTTCGATATCAGTTTTTCAATATTTGTTTTTCAATATCGGTTCTAATATCGGTTTCAATATCGGTTTTTCAATATCGGTTTTTCAATATCGGTTTTTCGATATCAGTTTTTCAATATTTGTTTTTCAATATCGGTTCTAATATCGGATTCAATATCGGTTTTTCAATATCGGTTCTAATATCGGATTCAATATCGGTTTTTCAATATCGGTTCTAATATCGGATTCAATACCGGTTTTTCAATATCAGTTTTCAATATTTGTTCTCCAATATCGGTTTTTGAATATCGGTTCAATATCGGTTCTAATATCGGTTTCAATATCGGTTTTTCAATATCGGTTTTTCAATATCGGTTTTTCAATATCGGTTTTTCAATATCAGTTTTTCAATATTTGTTCTCCAATATCGGTTTTTGTATATCGGTTCTAATATCGGATTCAATATCGGTTTTTCAATATCAGTGTTTCAATATTTGTTCTCCAATATCGGTTTTTGAATATCGGTTCTAATATCGGATTCAATATCGGTTTTTCAATATCGGTTCTAATATCGGTTTCAATATCGGTTTTTCAATATCGGTTTTTCAATATCAGTTTTTCGATATCAGTTTTTCAATATTTGTTTTTCAATATCGGTTCTAATATCGGATTCAATATCGGTTTTTCAATATCGGTTCTAATATCGGATTCAATATCGGTTTTTCAATATCGGTTCTAATATCGGATTCAATACCGGTTTTTCAATATCAGTGTTTCAATATTTGTTCTCCAATATCGGTTTTTGAATATCGGTTCTAATATCGGATTCAATATCGGTTTTTCAATATCGGTTCTAATATCGGTTTCAATATCGGTTTTTCAATATCGGTTTTTCAATATCAGTTTTTCGATATCAGTTTTTCAATATTTGTTTTTCAATGTCGGTTTTTGAATATCGGTTCAATATCAGTTTTTCAATATTTGTTCTCCAATATCGGTTTTTGAATATCGGTCAATATCGGTTTTTCAATATCAGTTTTTCAATATTTGTTTTTCAATATCGGTTTTTCAATATCGGTTCTAATATCGGTTTCAATATCGGTTTTTCAATATCGGTTTTTCAATATCGGTTTTTCAATATCAGTTTTTCGATATCAGTTTTTCAATATTTGCTTTACAATATCGGTTTTTCAATATCGGTTCTAATATCGGAATCAATATCGGTTTTTCAATATCGGTTCTAATATCGGATTCAATATCGGTTTTTCAATATCGGTTTTTCAATATCAGTTTTTCGATATCAGTTTTTCAATATTTGTTTTTCAATATCGGTTCTAATATCGGTTTCAATATCGGTTTTTTAATATCGGTTTTTCAATATCGGTTTTTCAATATCGGTTTTTCAATATCAGTTTTTCAATATTTGTTCTCCAATATCGGTTTTTGTATATCGGTTCTAATATCGGATTCAATATCGGTTTTTCAATATCAGTGTTTCAATATTTGTTCTCCAATATCGGTTTTTGAATATCGGTTCTAATATCGGATTCAATATCGGTTTTTCAATATCGGTTCTAATATCGGATTCAATATCGGTTTTTCAATATCGGTTTTTCAATATCGGTTTTTCAATATCAGTTTTTCAATATTTGTTCTCCAATATCGGTTTTTGTATATCGGTTCTAATATCGGATTCAATATCGGTTTTTCAATATCAGTGTTTCAATATTTGTTCTCCAATATCGGTTTTTGAATATCGGTTCTAATATCGGATTCAATATCGGTTTTTCAATATCGGTTCTAATATTGGTTTCAATATCGGTTTTTCAATATCGGTTTTTCAATATCAGTTTTTCGATATCAGTTTTTCAATATTTGTTTTTCAATATCGGTTCTAATATCGGATTCAATATCGGTTTTTCAATATCGGTTCTAATATCGGATTCAATATCGGTTTTTCAATATCGGTTCTAATATCGGATTCAATACCGGTTTTTCAATATCGGTTTTTCAATATCAGTTTTTCAATATTTGTTCTCCAATATCGGTTTTTGAATATCGGTTCAATATCGGTTCTAATATTGGTTTCAATATCGGTTTTTCAATATCGGTTTTTCAATATCGGTTTTTCAATATCGGTTTTTCAATATCAGTTTTTCAATATTTGTTCTCCAATATCGGTTTTTGTATATCGGTTCTAATATCGGATTCAATATCGGTTTTTCAATATCAGTGTTTCAATATTTGTTCTCCAATATCGGTTTTTGAATATCGGTTCTAATATCGGATTCAATATCGGTTTTTCAATATCGGTTCTAATATCGGTTTCAATATCGGTTTTTCAATATCGGTTTTCAATATCAGTTTTTCGATATCAGTTTTTCAATATTTGTTTTTCAATATCGGTTCTAATATCGGATTCAATATCGGTTTTTCAATATCGGTTCTAATATCGGATTCAATATCGGTTTTTCAATATCGGTTCTAATATCGGATTCAATACCGGTTTTTCAATATCGGTGTTTCAATATTTGTTCTCCAATATCGGTTTTTGAATATCGGTTCTAATATCGGATTCAATATCGGTTTTTCAATATCGGTTTTGCAATATCAGTTTTTCGATATAGGTTTTTCAATATCGGTTTTTCAATATCGGTTCTAATATCGGATTCAATATCGGTTTTTCAATATCAGTTTTTCGATATCAGTTTTTCAATATTTGTTTTTCAATATCGGTTCTAATATCGGTTTCAATATCGGTTTTTCAATACGGTTTTTCAATATCGGTTTTTCAATATCAGTTTTTCAATATTTGTTCTCCAATATCGGTTTTTGTATATCGGTTCTAATATCGGATTCAATATCGGTTTTTCAATATCAGTGTTTCAATATTTGTTCTCCAATATCGGTTTTTGAATATCGGTTCTAAAATCGGATTCAATATCGGTTTTTCAATATCGGTTCTAATATCGGAATCAATATCGGTTTTTCAATATCGGTTTTTCAATATCAGTTTTTCGATATCAGTTTTTCAATATTTGTTTTTCAATATCGGTTCTAATATCGGTTTCAATATCGGTTTTTCAATATCGGTTTTTCAATATCGGTTTTTCGATATCAGTTTTTCAATATTTGTTTTTCAATATCGGTTCTAATATCGGATTCAATATCGGTTTTTCAATATCAGTGTTTCAATATTTGTTCTCCAATATCGGTTTTTGAATATCGGTTCTAATATCGGATTCAATATCGGTTTTTCAATATCGGTTCTAATATCGGTTTCAATATCGGTTTTTCAATATCGGTTTTTCAATATCAGTTTTTCGATATCAGTTTTTCAATATTTGTTTTTCAATATCGGTTCTAATATCGGATTCAATATCGGTTTTTCAATATCGGTTCTAATATCGGATTCAATATCGGTTTTTCAATATCGGTTCTAATATCGGATTCAATACCGGTTTTTCAATATCGGTTTTTCAATATCAGTTTTTCAATATTTGTTCTCCAATATCGGTTTTTGAATATCGGTTCAATATCGGTTCTAATATTGGTTTCAATATCGGTTTTTCAATATCGGTTTTTCAATATCGGTTTTTCAATATCGGTTTTTCAATATCAGTTTTTCAATATTTGTTCTCCAATATCGGTTTTTGTATATCGGTTCTAATATCGGATTCAATATCGGTTTTTCAATATCAGTGTTTCAATATTTGTTCTCCAATATCGGTTTTTGAATATCGGTTCTAATATCGGATTCAATATCGGTTTTTCAATATCGGTTCTAATATCGGTTTCAATATCGGTTTTTCAATATCGGTTTTCAATATCAGTTTTTCGATATCAGTTTTTCAATATTTGTTTTTCAATATCGGTTCTAATATCGGATTCAATATCGGTTTTTCAATATCGGTTCTAATATCGGATTCAATATCGGTTTTTCAATATCGGTTCTAATATCGGATTCAATACCGGTTTTTCAATATCGGTGTTTCAATATTTGTTCTCCAATATCGGTTTTTGAATATCGGTTCTAATATCGGATTCAATATCGGTTTTTCAATATCGGTTTTGCAATATCAGTTTTTCGATATAGGTTTTTCAATATCGGTTTTTCAATATCGGTTCTAATATCGGATTCAATATCGGTTTTTCAATATCAGTTTTTCGATATCAGTTTTTCAATATTTGTTTTTCAATATCGGTTCTAATATCGGTTTCAATATCGGTTTTTCAATACGGTTTTTCAATATCGGTTTTTCAATATCAGTTTTTCAATATTTGTTCTCCAATATCGGTTTTTGTATATCGGTTCTAATATCGGATTCAATATCGGTTTTTCAATATCAGTGTTTCAATATTTGTTCTCCAATATCGGTTTTTGAATATCGGTTCTAATATCGGATTCAATATCAGTTTTTCGATATCAGTTTTTCAATATTTGTTTTTCAATATCGGTTTTTTAATATCGGTTCTAATATCGGATTCAATATCAGTTTTTCAATATTTGTTTTTCAATACGGTTTTTCAATATCGGTTTTTCAATATCAGTTTTTCAATATTTGTTCTCCAATATCGGTTTTTGAATATCGGTTCTAATATCGGATTCAATATCGGTTTTTCAATATCGGTTTTTCAATATCGGTTTTTCAATATCGGTTTTTCAATATCAGTTTTTCAATATGTGTTCTCCAATATCGGTTTTTCAATATCAGTTTTTCGATATCAGTTTTTCAATATTTGTTTTTCAATGTCGGTTTTTGAATATCGGTTCAATATCGGTTTTTCAATATCAGTTTTTCAATATTTGTTCTCCAATATCGGTTTTTGAATATCGGTCAATATCGGTTTTTCAATATCAGTTTTTCAATATTTGTTTTTCAATATCGGTTTTTCAATATCGGTTCTAATATCGGTTTCAATATCGGTTTTTCAATATCGGTTTTTCAATATCGGTTTTTCAATATCAGTTTTTCGATATCAGTTTTTCAATATTTGCTTTACAATATCGGTTTTTCAATATCGGTTCTAATATCGGAATCAATATCGGTTTTTCAATATCGGTTTTTCAATATCAGTTTTTCGATATCAGTTTTTCAATATTTGTTTTTCAATATCGGTTCTAATATCGGTTTCAATATCGGTTTTTCAATATCGGTTTTTCAATATCGGTTTTTCGATATCAGTTTTTCAATATTTGTTTTTCAATATCGGTTCTAATATCGGATTCAATATCGGTTTTTCAATATCGGTTTTTGAATATCGGTTCAATATCGGTTCTAATATCGGTTTCAATATCGGTTTTTCAATATCGGTTTTTCAATATCGGTTTTTCAATATCGGTTTTTCAATATCAGTTTTTCAATATTTGTTCTCCAATATCGGTTTTTGTATATCGGTTCTAATATCGGATTCAATATCGGTTTTTCAATATCAGTGTTTCAATATTTGTTCTCCAATATCGGTTTTTGAATATCGGTTCTAAAATCGGATTCAATATCGGTTTTTCAATATCGGTTCTAATATCGGTTTCAATATCGGTTTTTCAATATCGGTTTTTCAATATCAGTTTTTCGATATCAGTTTTTCAATATTTGTTTTTCAATATCGGTTCTAATATCGGATTCAATATCGGTTTTTCAATATCGGTTCTAATATCGGATTCAATATCGGTTTTTCAATATCGGTTCTAATATCGGATTCAATACCGGTTTTTCAATATCGGTTTTTCAATATCAGTTCTTCAATATTTGTTCTCCAATATCGGTTTTTGAATATCGGTTCTAATATCGGATTCAATATCGGTTTTTCAATATCGGTTCTAATATCGGATTCAATACCGGTTTTTCAATATCAGTTTTTCGATATCAGTTTTTCAATATTTGTTTTTCAATATCGGTTCTAATATCGGTTTCAATATCGGTTTTTCAATATCGGTTTTTCAATATCGGTTTTTCAATATCAGTTTTTCAATATTTGTTCTCCAATATCGGTTTTTGTATATCGGTTTTAATATCGGATTCAATATCGGTTTTTCAATATCAGTTTTTCGATATCAGTTTTTCAATATTTGTTTTTCAATATCGGTTCTAATATCGGTTTCAATATCGGTTTTTCAATACGGTTTTTCAATATCGGTTTTTCAATATCAGTTTTTCAATATTTGTTCTCCAATATCGGTTTTTGTATATCGGTTCTAATATCGGATTCAATATCGGTTTTTCAATATCAGTGTTTCAATATTTGTTCTCCAATATCGGTTTTTGAATATCGGTTCTAATATCGGATTCAATATCAGTTTTTCGATATCAGTTTTTCAATATTTGTTTTTCAATATCGGTTTTTTAATATCGGTTCTAATATCGGATTCAATATCAGTTTTTCAATATTTGTTTTTCAATACGGTTTTTCAATATCGGTTTTTCAATATCAGTTTTTCAATATTTGTTCTCCAATATCGGTTTTTGAATATCGGTTCTAATATCGGATTCAATATCGGTTTTTCAATATCGGTTTTTCAATATCGGTTTTTCAATATCGGTTTTTCAATATCGGTTTTTCAATATCAGTTTTTCAATATGTGTTCTCCAATATCGGTTTTTCAATATCAGTTTTTCGATATCAGTTTTTCAATATTTGTTTTTCAATGTCGGTTTTTGAATATCGGTTCAATATCGGTTTTTCAATATCAGTTTTTCAATATTTGTTCTCCAATATCGGTTTTTGAATATCGGTCAATATCGGTTTTTCAATATCAGTTTTTCAATATTTGTTTTTCAATATCGGTTTTTCAATATCGGTTCTAATATCGGTTTCAATATCGGTTTTTCAATATCGGTTTTTCAATATCGGTTTTTCAATATCAGTTTTTCGATATCAGTTTTTCAATATTTGCTTTACAATATCGGTTTTTCAATATCGGTTCTAATATCGGAATCAATATCGGTTTTTCAATATCGGTTTTTCGATATCAGTTTTTCAATATTTGTTTTTCAATATCGGTTCTAATATCGGATTCAATATCGGTTTTTCAATATCGGTTCTAATATCGGATTCAATATCGGTTTTTCAATATCGGTTCTAATATCGGATTCAATACCGGTTTTTCAATATCGGTTTTTCAATATCAGTTTTTCAATATTTGTTCTCCAATATCGGTTTTTGAATATCGGTTCAATATCGGTTCTAATATCGGTTTCAATATCGGTTTTTCAATATCGGTTTTTCAATATCAGTTTTTCAATATTTGTTCTCCAATATCGGTTTTTGTATATCGGTTCTAATATCGGATTCAATATCGGTTTTTCAATATCAGTGTTTCAATATTTGTTCTCCAATATCGGTTTTTGAATATCGGTTCTAATATCGGATTCAAATTCGGTTTTTCAATATCGGTTCTAATATCGGATTCAATATCGGTTTTTCAATATCGGTTTTTCAATATCAGTTTTTCAATATCAGTGTTTCAATATTTGTTCTCCAATATCGGTTTTTGAATATCGGTTCTAATATCGGATTCAATATCGGTTTTTCAATATCGGTTCTAATATCGGTTTCAATATCGGTTTTTCAATATCGGTTTTTCAATATCAGTTTTTCGATATCAGTTTTTCAATATTTGTTTTTCAATATCGGTTCTAATATCGGATTCAATATCGGTTTTTCAATATCGGTTCTAATATCGGATTCAATATCGGTTTTTCAATATCGGTTCTAATATCGGATTCAATACCGGTTTTTCAATATCGGTTTTTCAATATCAGTTTTTCAATATTTGTTCTCCAATATCGGTTTTTGAATATCGGTTCTAATATCGGATTCAATATCGGTTTTTCAATATCGGTTCTAATATCGGTTTCAATATCGGTTTTTCAATATCGGTTTTCAATATCAGTTTTTCGATATCAGTTTTTCAATATTTGTTTTTCAATATCGGTTCTAATATCGGATTCAATATCGGTTTTTCAATATCGGTTCTAATATCGGATTCAATATCGGTTTTTCAATATCGGTTCTAATATCGGATTCAATACCGGTTTTTCAATATCGGTGTTTCAATATTTGTTCTCCAATATCGGTTTTTGAATATCGGTTCTAATATCGGATTCAATATCGGTTTTTCAATATCGGTTTTGCAATATCAGTTTTTCGATATAGGTTTTTCAATATCGGTTTTTCAATATCGGTTCTAATATCGGATTCAATATCGGTTTTTCAATATCAGTTTTTCGATATCAGTTTTTCAATATTTGTTTTTCAATATCGGTTCTAATATCGGTTTCAATATCGGTTTTTCAATACGGTTTTTCAATATCAGTTTTTCAATATTTGTTCTCCAATATCGGTTTTTGTATATCGGTTCTAATATCGGATTCAATATCGGTTTTTCAATATCAGTGTTTCAATATTTGTTCTCCAATATCGGTTTTTGAATATCGGTTCTAATATCGGATTCAATATCAGTTTTTCGATATCAGTTTTTCAATATTTGTTTTTCAATATCGGTTTTTTAATATCGGTTCTAATATCGGATTCAATATCAGTTTTTCAATATTTGTTTTTCAATACGGTTTTTCAATATCGGTTTTTCAATATCAGTTTTTCAATATTTGTTCTCCAATATCGGTTTTTGAATATCGGTTCTAATATCGGATTCAATATCGGTTTTTCAATATCGGTTTTTCAATATCGGTTTTTCAATATCGGTTTTTCAATATCAGTTTTTCAATATGTGTTCTCGAATATCGGTTTTTCAATATCAGTTTTTCGATATCAGTTTTTCAATATTTGTTTTTCAATGTCGGTTTTTGAATATCGGTTCAACATCGGTTTTTCAATATCAGTTTTTCAATATTTGTTCTCCAATATCGGTTTTTGAATATCGGTCAATATCGGTTTTTCAATATCAGTTTTTCAATATTTGTTTTTCAATATCGGTTTTTCAATATCGGTTCTAATATCGGTTTCAATATCGGTTTTTCAATATCGGTTTTTCAATATCGGTTTTTCAATATCAGTTTTTCGATATCAGTTTTTCAATATTTGCTTTACAATATCGGTTTTTCAATATCGGTTCTAATATCGGAATCAATATCGGTTTTTCAATATCGGTTTTTCAATATCAGTTTTTCGATATCAGTTTTTCAATATTTGTTTTTCAATATCGGTTCTAATATCGGTTTCAATATCGGTTTTTCAATATCGGTTTTTCAATATCGGTTTTTCGATATCAGTTTTTCAATATTTGTTTTTCAATATCGGTTCTAATATCGGATTCAATATCGGTTTTTCAATATCGGTTCTAATATCGGATTCAATATCGGTTTTTCAATATCGGTTCTAATATCGGATTCAATACCGGTTTTTCAATATCGGTTTTTCAATATCAGTTTTTCAATATTTGTTCTCCAATATCGGTTTTTGAATATCGGTTCAATATCGGTTCTAATATCGGTTTCAATATCGGTTTTTCAATATCGGTTTTTCAATATCGGTTTTTCAATATCGGTTTTTCAATATCAGTTTTTCAATATTTGTTCTCCAATATCGGTTTTTGTATATCGGTTCTAATATCGGATTCAATATCGGTTTTTCAATATCAGTGTTTCAATATTTGTTCTCCAATATCGGTTTTTGAATATCGGTTCTAAAATCGGATTCAATATCGGTTTTTCAATATCGGTTTTTCAATATCGGTTCTAATATCGGTTTCAATATCGGTTTTTCAATATCGGTTTTTCAATATCAGTTTTTCGATATCAGTTTTTCAATATTTGTGTTTCAATATCGGTTCTAATATCGGATTCAATATCGGTTTTTCAATATCGGTTCTAATATCGGATTCAATATCGGTTTTTCAATATCGGTTCTAATATCGGATTCAATACCGGTTTTTCAATATCGGTTTTTCAATATCAGTTCTTCAATATTTGTTCTCCAATATCGGTTTTTGAATATCGGTTCTAATATCGGATTCAATATCGGTTTTTCAATATCGGTTCTAATATCGGATTCAATACCGGTTTTTCAATATCAGTTTTTCGATATCAGTTTTTCAATATTTGTTTTTCAATATCGGTTCTAATATCGGTTTCAATATCGGTTTTTCAATATCGGTTTTTCAATATCGGTTTTTCAATATCGGTTTTTCAATATCAGTTTTTCAATATTTGTTCTCCAATATCGGTTTTTGTATATCGGTTCTAATATCGGATTCAATATCGGTTTTTCAATATCAGTGTTTCAATATTTGTTCTCCAATATCGGTTTTTGAATATCGGTTCTAATATCGGATTCAATATCGGTTTTTCAATATCGGTTCTAATATCGGATTCAATATCGGTTTTTCAATATCGGTTTTTCAATATCAGTTTTTCGATATCAGTTTTTCAATATTTGTTCTCCAATATCGGTTTTTGAATATCGGTTCTAATATCGGATTCAATATCGGTTTTTCCATATCGGTTTTTCAATATCAGTTTTTCGATATCAGTTTTTCAATATTTGTTTTTCAATATTTGTTTTTCAATATCGGTTCTAATATCGGTTTCAATATCGGTTTTTCAATATCGGTTTTTCAATATCGGTTTTTCAATATCGGTTTTTCAATATCGGTTTTTCAATATCGGTTTTTCAATATCAGTTTTTCAATATTTGTTCTCCAATATCGGTTTTTGTATATCGGTTCTAATATCGGATTCAATATCGGTTTTTCAATATCAGTGTTTCAATATTTGTTCTCCAATATCGGTTTTTGAATATCGGTTCTAATATCGGATTCAATATCGGTTTTTCAATATCGGTTCTAATATCGGTTTCAATATCGGTTTTTCAATATCGGTTTTTCAATATCAGTTTTTCGATATCAGTTTTTCAATATTTGTTTTTCAATATCGGTTCTAATATCGGATTCAATATCGGTTTTTCAATATCGGTTCTAATATCGGATTCAATATCGGTTTTTCAATATCGGTTCTAATATCGGATTCAATACCGGTTTTTCAATATCGGTTTTTCAATATCAGTTTTTCAATATTTGTTCTCCAATATCGGTTTTTGAATATCGGTTCTAATATCGGATTCAATATCGGTTTTTCAATATCGGTTCTAATATCGGTTTCAATATCGGTTTTTCAATATCGGTTTTCAATATCAGTTTTTCGATATCAGTTTTTCAATATTTGTTTTTCAATATCGGTTCTAATATCGGATTCAATATCGGTTTTTCAATATCGGTTCTAATATCGGATTCAATATCGGTTTTTCAATATCGGTTCTAATATCGGATTCAATACCGGTTTTCCAATATCGGTGTTTCAATATTTGTTCTCCAATATCGGTTTTTGAATATCGGATTCAATATCGGTTTTTCAATATCGTTTTTGCAATATCAGTTTTTCGATATAGGTTTTTCAATATCGGTTTTTCAATATCGGTTCTAATATCGGATTCAATATCGGTTTTTCAATATCAGTTTTTCGATATCAGTTTTTCAATATTTGTTTTTCAATATCGGTTCTAATATCGGTTTCAATATCGGTTTTTCAATACGGTTTTTCAATATCGGTTTTTCAATATCAGTTTTTCAATATTTGTTCTCCAATATCGGATTTTGTATATCGGTTCTAATATCGGATTCAATATCGGTTTTTCAATATCAGTGTTTCAATATTTGTTCTCCAATATCGGTTTTTGAATATCGGTTCTAATATCGGATTCAATATCAGTTTTTCGATATCAGTTTTTCAATATTTGTTTTTCAATATCGGTTTTTTAATATCGGTTCTAATATCGGATTCAATATCAGTTTTTCAATATTTGTTTTTCAATACGGTTTTTCAATATCGGTTTTTCAATATCAGTTTTTCAATATTTGTTCTCCAATATCGGTTTTTGAATATCGGTTCTAATATCGGATTCAATATCGGTTTTTCAATATCGGTTTTTCAATATCGGTTTTTCAATATCGGTTTTTCAATATCAGTTTTTCAATATGTGTTCTCCAATATCGGTTTTTCAATATCAGTTTTTCGATATCAGTTTTTCAATATTTGTTTTTCAATGTCGGTTTTTGAATATCGGTTCAATATCGGGTTTTCAATATCAGTTTTTCAATATTTGTTCTCCAATATCGGTTTTTGAATATCGGTCAATATCGGTTTTTCAATATCAGTTTTTCAATATTTGTTTTTCAATATCGGTTTTTCAATATCGGTTCTAATATCGGTTTCAATATCGGTTTTTCAATATCGGTTTTTCAATATCGGTTTTTCAATATCAGTTTTTCGATATCAGTTTTTCAATATTTGCTTTACAATATCGGTTTTTCAATATCGGTTCTAATATCGGATTCAATATCGGTTTTTCAATATCGGTTCTAATATCGGATTCAATACCGGTTTTTCAATATCGGTTTTTCAATATCAGTTTTTCGATATCAGTTCTTCAATATTTGTTCTCCAATATCGGTTTTTGAATATCGGTTCTAATATCGGATTCAATATCGGTTTTTCAATATCGGTTCTAATATCGGATTCAATACCGGTTTTTCAATATCGGTTTTTCAATATCAGTTTTTCGATATCAGTTTTTCAATATTTGTTCTCCAATATCGGTTTTTGAATATCGGTTCTAATATCGGATTCAATATCGGTTTTTCAATATCGGTTTTGCAATATCAGTTTTTCGATATAGGTTTTTCAATATCGGTTTTTCAATATCGGTTCTAATATCGGATTCAATATCGGTTTTTCAATATCAGTTTTTCGATATCAGTTTTTCAATATTTGTTTTTCAATATCGGTTCTAATATCGGTTTCAATATCGGTTTTTCAATACGCTTTTTCAATATCGGTTTTTCAATATCAGTTTTTCAATATTTGTTCTCCAATATCGGTTTTTGTATATCGGTTCTAATATCGGATTCAATATCGGTTTTTCAATATCAGTGTTTCAATATTTGTTCTCCAATATCGGTTTTTGAATATCGGTTCTAATATCGGATTCAATATCGGTTTTTCAATATCGGTTTTGCAATATCAGTTTTTCGATATAGGTTTTTCAATATCGGTTTTTCAATATCGGTTTTTCAATATCAGTTTTTCAATATTTGTTTTTCAATATCGGTTTTTCAATATCGGTTCTAATATCGGTTTCAATATCGGTTTTTCAATACGGTTTTTCAATATCGGTTTTTCAATATCAGTTTTTCAATATTTGTTCTCCAATATCGGTTTTTGTATATCGGTTCTAATATCGGATTGAATATCGGTTTTTCAATATCAGTGTTTCAATATTTGTTCTCCAATATCGGTTTTTGAATATCGGTTCTAATATCGGATTCAATATCAGTTTTTCGATATCAGTTTTTCAATATTTGTTTTTCAATATCGGTTTTTTAATATCGGTTCTAATATCGGATTCAATATCAGTTTTTCAATATTTGTTCTCCAATATCGGTTTTTGAATATCGGTTCTAATATCGGATTCAATATCGGTTTTTCAATATCGGTTTTGCAATATCAGTTTTTCGATATAGGTTCTTCAATATCGGTTTTTCAATATCGGTTCTAATATCGGATTCAATATCGGTTTTTCAATATCAGTTTTTCGATATCAGTTTTTCAATATTTGTTTTTCAATATCGGTTCTAATATCGGTTTCAATATCGGTTTTTCAATACGGTTTTTCAATATCGGTTTTTCAATATCAGTTTTTCAATATTTGTTCTCCAATATCGGTTTTTGTATATCGGTTCTAATATCGGATTCAATATCGGTTTTTCAATATCAGTGTTTCAATATTTGTTCTCCAATATCGGTTTTTGAATATCGGTTCTAATATCGGATTCAATATCGGTTTTTCAATATCGGTTTTGCAATATCAGTTTTTCGATATAGGTTTTTCAATATCGGTTTTTCAATATCGGTTTTTCAATATCAGTTTTTCAATATTTGTTTTTCAATATCGGTTTTTCAATATCGGTTCTAATATCGGATTCAATATCGGTTTTTCAATATCGGTTCTAATATCGGATTCAATATCGGTTTTTCAATATCGGTTCTAATATCGGATTCAATACCGGTTTTTCAATATCGGTTTTTCAATATCAGTTCTTCAATATTTGTTCTCCAATATCGGTTTTTGAATATCGGTTCTAATATCGGATTCAATATCGGTTTTTCAATATCGGTTCTAATATCGGATTCAATACCGGTTTTTCAATATCAGTTTTTCGATATCAGTTTTTCAATATTTGTTTTTCAATATCGGTTCTAATATCGGTTTCAATATCGGTTTTTCAATATCGGTTTTTCAATATCGGTTTTTCAATATCGGTTTTTCAATATCAGTTTTTCAATATTTGTTCTCCAATATCGGTTTTTGTATATCGGTTCTAATATCGGATTCAATATCGGTTTTTCAATATCAGTGTTTCAATATTTGTTCTCCAATATCGGTTTTTGAATATCGGTTCTAATATCGGATTCAATATCGGTTTTTCAATATCGGTTCTAATATCGGATTCAATATCGGTTTTTCAATATCGGTTTTTCAATATCAGTTTTTCGATATCAGTTTTTCAATATTTGTTCTCCAATATCGGTTTTTGAATATCGGTTCTAATATCGGATTCAATATCGGTTTTTCAATATCGGTTTTTCAATATCAGTTTTTCGATATGAGTTTTTCAATATTTGTTTTTCAATATTTGTTTTTCAATATCGGTTCTAATATCGGTTTCAATATCGGTTTTTCAATATCGGTTTTTCAATATCGGTTTTTCAATATCGGTTTTTCAATATCGGTTTTTCAATATCAGTTTTTCAATATCAGTGTTTCAATATTTGTTCTCCAATATCGGTTTTTGAATATCGGTTCTAATATCGGATTCAATATCGGTTTTTCAATATCGGTTCTAATATCGGTTTCAATATCGGTTTTTCAATATCGGTTTTTCAATATCAGTTTTTCGATATCAGTTTTTCAATATTTGTTTTTCAATATCGGTTCTAATATCGGATTCAATATCAGTTTTTCAATATTTGTTTTTCAATATCGGTTCTAATATCGGATTCAATATCGGTTTTTCAATATCGGTTCTAATATCGGATTCAATATCGGTTTTTCAATATCGGTTCTAATATCGGATTCAATACCGGTTTTTCAATATCGGTTTTTCAATATCAGTTTTTCAATATTTGTTCTCCAATATCGGTTTTTGAATATCGGTTCAATATCGGTTCTAATATCGGTTTCAATATCGGTTTTTCAATATCGGTTTTTCAATATCGGTTTTTCAATATCGGTTTTTCAATATCAGTTTTTCAATATTTGTTCTCCAATATCGGTTTTTGTATATCGGTTCTAATATCGGATTCAATATCGGTTTTTCAATATCAGTGTTTCAATATTTGTTCTCCAATATCGGTTTTTGAATATCGGTTCTAATATCGGATTCAATATCGGTTTTTCAATATCGGTTCTAATATCGGTTTCAATATCGGTTTTTCAATATCGGTTTTTCAATATCAGTTTTTCGATATCAGTTTTTCAATATTTGTTTTTCAAT
Source organism: Andrena cerasifolii (assembly GCF_050908995.1). Classification (NCBI taxonomy): domain Eukaryota; kingdom Metazoa; phylum Arthropoda; class Insecta; order Hymenoptera; family Andrenidae; genus Andrena; species Andrena cerasifolii. Next base: position 16,051 of record NW_027485192.1, on the reverse strand, counting down.
ATCGGTTCTAATATCGGATTCAATATCGGTTTTTCAATATCGGTTCTAATATCGGATTCAATACCGGTTTTTCAATATCGGTTTTTCAATATCAGTTTTTCGATATCAGTTCTTCAATATTTGTTCTCCAATATCGGTTTTTGAATATCGGTTCTAATATCGGATTCAATATCGGTTTTTCAATATCGGTTCTAATATCGGATTCAATACCGGTTTTTCAATATCGGTTTTTCAATATCAGTTTTTCGATATCAGTTTTTCAATATTTGTTCTCCAATATCGGTTTTTGAATATCGGTTCTAATATCGGACTCAATATCGGTTTTTCAATATCGGTTTTGCAATATCAGTTTTTCGATATAGGTTTTTCAATATCGGTTTTTCAATATCGGTTCTAATATCGGATTCAATATCGGTTTTTCAATATCAGTTTTTCGATATCAGTTTTTCAATATTTGTTTTTCAATATCGGTTCTAATATCGGTTTCAATATCGGTTTTTCAATACGGTTTTTCAATATCGGTTTTTCAATATCAGTTTTTCAATATTTGTTCTCCAATATCGGTTTTTGTATATCGGTTCTAATATCGGATTCAATATCGGTTTTTCAATATCAGTGTTTCAATATTTGTTCTCCAATATCGGTTTTTGAATATCGGTTCTAATATCGGATTCAATATCGGTTTTTCAATATCGGTTTTGCAATATCAGTTTTTCGATATAGGTTTTTCAATATCGGTTATTCAATATCGGTTTTTCAATATCAGTTTTTCAATATTTGTTTTTCAATATCGGTTTTTCAATATCGGTTCTAATATCGGTTTCAATATCGGTTTTTCAATACGGTTTTTCAATATCGGTTTTTCAATATCAGTTTTTCAATATTTGTTCTCCAATATCGGTTTTTGTATATCGGTTCTAATATCGGATTGAATATCGGTTTTTCAATATCAGTGTTTCAATATTTGTTCTCCAATATCGGTTTTTGTATATCGGTTCTAATATCGGATTCAATATCGGTTTTTCAATATCAGTGTTTCAATATTTGTTTTTCAATATCGGTTTTTCAATATCGGTTCTAATATCGGTTTCAATATCGGTTTTTCAATACGGTTTTTCAATATCGGTTTTTCAATATCAGTTTTTCAATATTTGTTCTCCAATATCGGTTTTTGTATATCGGTTCTCTAATATCGGATTCAATATCGGTTTTTCAATATCAGTGTTTCAATATTTGTTCTCCAATATCGGTTTTTCAATATCGGTTCTAATATCGGATTCAATATCAGTTTTTCGATATCAGTTTTTCAATATTTGTTTTTCAATATCGGTTTTTGAATATCGGTTCTAATATCGGATTCAATATCAGTTTTTCGATATCAGTTTTTCAATATTTGTTTTTCAATATCGGTTTTTTAATATCGGTTCTAATATCGGATTCAATATCAGTTTTTCAATATTTGTTCTCCAATATCGGTTTTTGAATATCGGTTCTAATATCGGATTCAATATCGGTTTTTCAATATCGGTTTTGCAATATCAGTTTTTCGATATAGGTTTTTCAATATCGGTTTTTCAATATCGGTTCTAATATCGGATTCAATATCGGTTTTTCAATATCAGTTTTTCGATATCAGTTTTTCAATATTTGTTTTTCAATATCGGTTCTAATATCGGTTTCAATATCGGTTTTTCAATACGGTTTTTCAATATCGGTTTTTCAATATCAGTTTTTCAATATTTGTTCTCCAATATCGGTTTTTGTATATCGGTTCTAATATCGGATTCAATATCGGTTTTTCAATATCAGTGTTTCAATATTTGTTCTCCAATATCGGTTTTTGAATATCGGTTCTAATATCGGATTCAATATCGGTTTTTCAATATCGGTTTTGCAATATCAGTTTTTCGATATAGGTTTTTCAATATCGGTTTTTCAATATCGGTTTTTCAATATCAGTTTTTCAATATTTGTTTTTCAATATCGGTTTTTCAATATCGGTTCTAATATCGGTTTCAATATCGGTTTTTCAATACGGTTTTTCAATATCGGTTTTTAAATATCAGTTTTTCAATATTTGTTCTCCAATATCGGTTTTTGTATATCGGTTCTAATATCGGATTCAATATCGGTTTTTCAATATCAGTGTTTCAATATTTGTTCTCCAATATCGGTTTTTGAATATCGGTTCTAATATCGGATTCAATATCAGTTTTTCGATATCAGTTTTTCAATATATGTTTTTCAATATCGGTTTTTTAATATCGGTTCTAATATCGGATTCAATATCAGTTTTTCAATATTTGTTTTTCAATACGGTTTTTCAATATCGGTTTTTCAATATCGGTTTTTCAATATCGGTTTTTCAATATCAGTTTTTCAATATGTGTTCTCCAATATCGGTTTTTCAATATCAGTTTTTCGATATCAGTTTTTCAATATTTGTTTTTCAATGTCGGTTTTTGAATATCGGTTCAATATCAGTTTTTCAATATTTGTTCTCCAATATCGGTTTTTGAATATCGGTCAATATCGGTTTTTCAATATCAGTTTTTCAATATTTGTTTTTCAATATCGGTTTTTCAATATCGTTTCTAATATCGGTTTCAATATCGGTTTTTCAATATCGGTTTTTCAATATCGGTTTTTCAATATCAGTTTTTCGATATCAGTTTTTCAATATTTGCTTTACAATATCGGTTTTTCAATATCGGTTCTAATATCGGAATCAATATCGGTTTTTCAATATCGGTTCTAATATCGGATTCAATATCGGTTTTTCAATATCGGTTTTTCAATATCAGTTTTTCGATATCAGTTTTTCAATATTTGTTTTTCAATATCGGTTCTAATATCGGTTTCAATATCGGTTTTTCAATATCGGTTTTTCAATATCGGTTTTTCAATATCGGTTTTTCAATATCAGTTTTTCAATATTTGTTCTCCAATATCGGTTTTTGTATATCGGTTCTAATATCGGATTCAATATCGGTTTTTCAATATCAGTGTTTCAATATTTGTTCTCCAATATCGGTTTTTGAATATCGGTTCTAATATCGGATTCAATATCGGTTTTTCAATATCGGTTCTAATATCGGATTCAATATCGGTTTTTCAATATCGGTTTTTCAATATCAGTTTTTCGATATCAGTTTTTCAATATTTGTTCTCCAATATCGGTTTTTGAATATCGGTTCTAATATCGGATTCAATATCGGTTTTTCAATATCGGTTTTTCAATATCAGTTTTTCGATATCAGTTTTTCAATATTTGTTTTTCAATATTTGTTTTTCAATATCGGTTCTAATATCGGTTTCAATATCGGTTTTTCAATATCGGTTTTTCAATATCGGTTTTTCAATATCGGTTTTTCAATATCGGTTTTTCAATATCGGTTTTTCAATATCGGTTTTTCAATATCCGTTTTTCAATATTTGTTCTCCAATATCGGTTTTTGTATATCGGTTCTAATATCGGATTCAATATCGGTTTTTCAATATCAGTGTTTCAATATTTGTTCTCCAATATCGGTTTTTGAATATCGGTTCAAATATCGGATTCAATATCGGTTTTTCAATATCGGTTCTAATATCGGTTTCAATATCGGTTTTTCAATATCGGTTTTTCAATATCAGTTTTTCGATATCAGTTTTTCAATATTTGTTTTTCAATACCGGTTTTTCAATATCGGTTTTTCAATATCAGTTTTTCAATATTTGTTCTCCAATATCGGTTTTTGAATATCGGTTCAATATCGGTTCTAATATCGGTTTCAATATCGGTTTTTCAATATCGGTTTTTCAATATCGGTTTTTCAATATCGGTTTTTCAATATCAGTTTTTCAATATTTGTTCTCCAATATCGGTTTTTGTATATCGGTTCTAATATCGGATTCAATATCGGTTTTTCAATATCAGTGTTTCAATATTTGTTCTCCAATATCGGTTTTTGAATATCGGTTCTAATATCGGATTCAATATCGGTTTTTCAATATCGGTTCTAATATCGGATTCAATATCGGTTTTTCAATATCGGTTTTTCAATATCAGTTTTTCGATATCAGTTTTTCAATATTTGTTCTCCAATATCGGTTTTTGAATATCGGTTCTAATATCGGATTCAATATCGGTTTTTCAATATCGGTTTTTCAATATCAGTTTTTCGATATCAGTTTTTCAATATTTGTTTTTCAATATTTGTTTTTCAATATCGGTTCTAATATCGGTTTCAATATCGGTTTTTCAATATCGGTTTTTCAATATCGGTTTTTCAATATCGGTTTTTCAATATCGGTTTTTCAATATCGGTTTTTCAATATCCGTTTTTCAATATTTGTTCTCCAATATCGGTTTTTGTATATCGGTTCTAATATCGGATTCAATATCGGTTTTTCAATATCAGTGTTTCAATATTTGTTCTCCAATATCGGTTTTTGAATATCGGTTCAAATATCGGATTCAATATCGGTTTTTCAATATCGGTTCTAATATCGGTTTCAATATCGGTTTTTCAATATCGGTTTTTCAATATCAGTTTTTCGATATCAGTTTTTCAATATTTGTTTTTCAATACCGGTTTTTCAATATCGGTTTTTCAATATCAGTTTTTCAATATTTGTTCTCCAATATCGGTTTTTGAATATCGGTTCAATATCGGTTCTAATATCGGTTTCAATATCGGTTTTTCAATATCGGTTTTTCAATATCGGTTTTTCAATATCGGTTTTTCAATATCAGTTTTTCAATATTTGTTCTCCAATATCGGTTTTTGTATATCGGTTCTAATATCGGATTCAATATCGGTTTTTCAATATCAGTGTTTCAATATTTGTTCTCCAATATCGGTTTTTGAATATCGGTTCTAATATCGGATTCAATATCGGTTTTTCAATATCGGTTCTAATATCGGTTTCAATATCGGTTTTTCAATATCGGTTTTCAATATCAGTTTTTCGATATCAGTTTTTCAATATTTGTTTTTCAATATCGGTTCTAATATCGGATTCAATATCGGTTTTTCAATATCGGTTCTAATATCGGATTCAATATCGGTTTTTCAATATCGGTTCTAATATCGGATTCAATACCGGTTTTTCAATATCGGTGTTTCAATATTTGTTCTCCAATATCGGTTTTTGAATATCGGTTCTAATATCGGATTCAATATCGGTTTTTCAATATCGGTTTTGCAATATCAGTTTTTCGATATAGGTTTTTCAATATCGGTTTTTCAATATCGGTTCTAATATCGGATTCAATATCGGTTTTTCAATATCAGTTTTTCGATATCAGTTTTTCAATATTTGTTTTTCAATATCGGTTCTAATATCGGTTTCAATATCGGTTTTTCAATACGGTTTTTCAATATCGGTTTTTCAATATCAGTTTTTCAATATTTGTTCTCCAATATCGGTTTTTGTATATCGGTTCTAATATCGGATTCAATATCGGTTTTTCAATACGGTTTTTCAATATCGGTTTTTCAATATCAGTTTTTCAATATTTGTTCTCCAATATCGGTTTTTGTATATCGGTTCTAATATCGGATTCAATATCGGTTTTTCAATATCAGTGTTTCAATATTTGTTCTCCAATATCGGTTTTTGAATATCGGTTCTAATATCGGATTCAATATCAGTTTTTCGATATCAGTTTTTCAATATTTGTTTTTCAATATCGGTTTTTTAATATCGGGTCTAATATCGGATTCAATATCAGTTTTTCAATATTTGTTTTTCAATACGGTTTTTCAATATCGGTTTTTCAATATCAGTTTTTCAATATTTGTTCTCCAATATCGGTTTTTGAATATCGGTTCTAATATCGGATTCAATATCGGTTTTTCAATATCGGTTTTTCAATATCGGTTTTTCAATATCGGTTTTTCAATATCAGTTTTTCAATATGTGTTCTCCAATATCGGTTTTTCAATATCAGTTTTTCGATATCAGTTTTTCGATATCAGTTTTTCAATATTTGTTTTTCAATGTCGGTTTTTGAATATCGGTCAATATCGGTTTTTCAATATCAGTTTTTCAATATTTGTTTTTCAATATCGGTTTTTCAATATCGGTTCTAATATCGGTTTCAATATCGGTTTTTCAATATCGGTTTTTCAATATCGGTTTTTCAATATCAGTTTTTCGATATCAGTTTTTCAATATTTGCTTTACAATATCGGTTTTTCAATATCGGTTCTAATATCGGAATCAATATCGGTTTTTCAATATCGGTTTTACAATATCAGTTTTTCGATATCAGTTTTTCAATATTTGTTTTTCAATATCGGTTCTAATATCGGTTTCAATATCGGTTTTTCAATATCGGTTTTTCAATATCGGTTTTTCAATATCGGTTTTTCAATATCAGTTTTTCAATATTTGTTCTCCAATATCGGTTTTTCAATATTTGTTCTCCAATATCGGTTTTTGTATATCGATTCTAATATCGGATTCAATATCGGTTTTTCAATATCAGTGTTTCAATATTTGTTCTCCAATATCGGTTTTTGAATATCGGTTCTAATATCGGATTCAATATCGGTTTTTCAATATCGGTTCTAATATCGGATTCAATATCGGTTTTTCAATATCGGTTTTTCAATATCAGTTTTTCGATATCAGTTTTTCAATATTTGTTCTCCAATATCGGTTTTTGAATATCGGTTCTAATATCGGATTCAATATCGGTTTTTCAATATCGGTTTTTCAATATCAGTTTTTCGATATCAGTTTTTCAATATTTGTTTTTCAATATTTGTTTTTCAATATCGGTTCTAATATCGGTTTCAATATCGGTTTTTCAATATCGGTTTTTCAATATCGGTTTTTCAATATCGGTTTTTCAATATCAGTTTTTCAATATTTGTTCTCCAATATCGGTTTTTGTATATCGGTTCTAATATCGGATTCAATATCGGTTTTTCAATATCAGTGTTTCAATATTTGTTCTCCAATATCGGTTTTTGAATATCGGTTCTAATATCGGATTCAATATCGGTTTTTCAATATCGGTTCTAATATCGGTTTCAATATCGGTTTTTCAATATCGGTTTTTCAATATCAGTTTTTCGATATCAGTTTTTCAATATTTGTTTTTCAATATCGGTTCTAATATCGGATTCAATATCGGTTTTTCAATATCGGTTCTAATATCGGATTCAATATCGGTTTTTCAATATCGGTTCTAATATCGGATTCAATACCGGTTTTTCAATATCGGTTTTTCAATATCAGTTTTTCAATATTTGTTCTCCAATATCGGTTTTTGAATATCGGTTCAATATCGGTTCTAATATCGGTTTCAATATCGGTTTATCAATATCGGTTTTTCAATATCGGTTTTTCAATATCGGTTTTTCAATATCAGTTTTTCAATATTTGTTCTCCAATATCGGTTTTTGTATATCGGTTCTAATATCGGATTCAATATCGGTTTTTCAATATCAGTGTTTCAATATTTGTTCTCCAATATCGGTTTTTGAATATCGGTTCTAATATCGGATTCAATATCGGTTTTTCAATATCGGTTCTAATATCGGTTTCAATATCGGTTTTTCAATATCGGTTTTTCAATATCAGTTTTTCGATATCAGTTTTTCAATATTTGTTTTTCAATATCGGTTCTAATATCGGATTCAATATCGGTTTTTCAATATCGGTTCTAATATCGGATTCAATATCGGTTTTTGAATATCGGTTCTAATATCGGATTCAATATCGGTTTTTCAATATCGGTTTTTCAATATCAGTTTTTCGATATCAGTTTTTCAATATTTGTTTTTCAATATTTGTTTTTCAATATCGGTTCTAATATCGGTTTCAATATCGGTTTTTCAATATCGGTTTTTCAATATCGGTTTTTCAATATCGGTTTTTCAATATCAGTTTTTCAATATTTGTTCTCCAATATCGGTTTTTGTATATCGGTTCTAATATCGGATTCAATATCGGTTTTTCAATATCAGTGTTTCAATATTTGTTCTCCAATATCGGTTTTTGAATATCGGTTCTAATATCGGATTCAATATCGGTTTTTCAATATCGGTTCTAATATCGGTTTCAATATCGGTTTTTCAATATCGGTTTTTCAATATCAGTTTTTCGATATCAGTTTTTCAATATTTGTTTTTCAATATCGGTTCTAATATCGGATTCAATATCGGTTTTTCAATATCGGTTCTAATATCGGATTCAATATCGGTTTTTCAATATCGGTTCTAATATCGGATTCAATACCGGTTTTTCAATATCGGTTTTTCAATATCAGTTTTTCAATATTTGTTCTCCAATATCGGTTTTTGAATATCGGTTCAATATCGGTTCTAATATTGGTTTCAATATCGGTTTTTCAATATCGGTTTTCAATATCGGTTTTTCAATATCGGTTTTTCAATATCAGTTTTTCAATATTTGTTCTCCAATATCGGTTTTTGTATATCGGTTCTAATATCGGATTCAATATCGGTTTTTCAATATCAGTGTTTCAATATTTGTTCTCCAATATCGGTTTTTGAATATCGGTTCTAATATCGGATTCAATATCGGTTTTTCAATATCGGTTCTAATATCGGTTTCAATATCGGTTTTTCAATATCGGTTTTCAATATCAGTTTTTCGATATCAGTTTTTCAATATTTGTTTTTCAATATCGGTTCTAATATCGGATTCAATATCGGTTTTTCAATATCGGTTCTAATATCGGATTCAATATCGGTTTTTCAATATCGGTTCTAATATCGGATTCAATACCGGTTTTTCAATATCGGTGTTTCAATATTTGTTCTCCAATATCGGTTTTTGAATATCGGTTCTAATATCGGATTCAATATCGGTTTTTCAATATCGGTTTTGCAATATCAGTTTTTCGATATAGGTTTTTCAATATCGGTTTTTCAATATCGGTTCTAATATCGGATTCAATATCGGTTTTTCAATATCAGTTTTTCGATATCAGTTTTTCAATATTTGTTTTTCAATATCGGTTCTAATATCGGTTTCAATATCGGTTTTTCAATACGGTTTTTCAATATCGGTTTTTCAATATCAGTTTTTCAATATTTGTTCTCCAATATCGGTTTTTGTATATCGGTTCTAATATCGGATTCAATATCGGTTTTTCAATATCAGTGTTTCAATATTTGTTCTCCAATATCGGTTTTTGAATATCGGTTCTAATATCGGATTCAATATCAGTTTTTCGATATCAGTTTTTCAATATTTGTTTTTCAATATCGGTTTTTTAATATCGGTTCTAATATCGGATTCAATATCAGTTTTTCAATATTTGTTTTTCAATACGGTTTTTCAATATCGGTTTTTCAATATCAGTTTTTCAATATTTGTTCTCCAATATCGGTTTTTGAATATCGGTTCTAATATCGGATTCAATATCGGTTTTTCAATATCGGTTTTTCAATATCGGTTTTTCAATATCGGTTTTTCAATATCAGTTTTTCAATATGTGTTCTCCAATATCGGTTTTTCAATATCAGTTTTTCGATATCAGTTTTTCAATATTTGTTTTTCAATGTCGGTTTTTGAATATCGGTTCAATATCGGTTTTTCAATATCAGTTTTTCAATATTTGTTCTCCAATATCGGTTTTTGAATATCGGTCAATATCGGTTTTTCAATATCAGTTTTTCAATATTTGTTTTTCAATATCGGTTTTTCAATATCGGTTCTAATATCGGTTTCAATATCGGTTTTTCAATATCGGTTTTTCAATATCGGTTTTTCAATATCAGTTTTTCGATATCAGTTTTTCAATATTTGCTTTACAATATCGGTTTTTCAATATCGGTTCTAATATCGGATTCAATATCGGTTTTTCAATATCGGTTCTAATATCGGATTCAATACCGGTTTTTCAATATCGGTGTTTCAATATTTGTTCTCCAATATCGGTTTTTGAATATCGGTTCTAATATCGGATTCAATATCGGTTTTTCAATATCGGTTTTGCAATATCAGTTTTTCGATATAGGTTTTTCAATATCGGTTTTTCAATATCGGTTCTAATATCGGATTCAATATCGGTTTTTCAATATCAGTTTTTCGATATCAGTTTTTCAATATTTGTTTTTCAATATCGGTTCTAATATCGGTTTCAATATCGGTTTTTCAATATCGGTTTTTCAATATCGGTTTTTCAATATCAGTTTTTCGATATCAGTTTTTCAATATTTGCTTTACAATATCGGTTTTTCAATATCGGTTCTAATATCGGAATCAATATCGGTTTTTCAATATCGGTTTTTCAATATCAGTTTTTCGATATTAGTTTTTCAATATTTGTTTTTCAATATCGGTTTTTTAATATCGGTTCTAATATCGGATTCAATATCAGTTTTTCAATATTTGTTTTTCAATACGGTTTTTCAATATCGGTTTTTCAATATCAGTTTTTCAATATTTGTTCTCCAATATCGGTTTTTGAATATCGGTTCTAATATCGGATTCAATATCGGTTTTTCAATATCGGTTTTTCAATATCGGTTTTTCAATATCGGTTTTTCAATATCAGTTTTTCAATATGTGTTCTCCAATATCGGTTTTTCAATATCAGTTTTTTCGATATCAGTTTTTCAATATTTGTTTTTCAATGTCGGTTTTTGAATATCGGTTCAATATCGGTTTTTCAATATCAGTTTTTCAATATTTGTTCTCCAATATCGGTTTTTGAATATCGGTCAATATCGGTTTTTCAATATCAGTTTTTCAATATTTGTTTTTCAATATCGGTTTTTCAATATCGGTTCTAATATCGGTTTCAATATCGGTTTTTCAATATCGGTTTTTCAATATCGGTTTTTCGATATCAGTTTTTCAATATTTGTTTTTCAATATCGGTTCTAATATCGGTTTCAATATCGGTTTTTCAATATCGGTTTTTCAATATCGGTTTTTCGATATCAGTTTTTCAATATTTGTTTTTCAATATCGGTTCTAATATCGGATTCAATATCGGTTTTTCAATATCGGTTCTAATATCGGATTCAATATCGGTTTTTCAATATCGGTTCTAATATCGGATTCAATACCGGTTTTTCAATATCGGTTTTTCAATATCAGTTTTTCAATATTTGTTCTCCAATATCGGTTTTTGAATATCGGTTCAATATCGGTTCTAATATCGGTTTCAATATCGGTTTTTCAATATCGGTTTTTCAATATCGGTTTTTCAATATCGGTTTTTCAATATCAGTTTTTCAATATTTGTTCTCCAATATCGGTTTTTGTATATCGGTTCTAATATCGGATTCAATATCGGTTTTTCAATATCAGTGTTTCAATATTTGTTCTCCAATATCGGTTTTTGTATATCGGTTCTAATATCGGATTCAATATCGGTTTTTCAATATCAGTGTTTCAATATTTGTTCTCCAATATCGGTTTTTGAATATCGGTTCTAATATCGGATTCAATATCAGTTTTTCGATATCAGTTTTTCAATATTTGTTTTTCAATATCGGTTTTTTAATATCGGTTCTAATATCGGATTCAATATCAGTTTTTCAATATTTGTTTTTCAATACGGTTTTTCAATATCGGTTTTTCAATATCAGTTTTTTCAATATTTGTTCTCCAATATCGGTTTTTGAATATCGGTTCTAATATCGGATTCAATATCGGTTTTTCAATATCGGTTTTTCAATATCGGTTTTTCAATATCGGTTTTTCAATATCGGTTTTTCAATATCAGTTTTTCAATATGTGTTCTCCAATATCGGTTTTTCAATATCAGTTTTTCGATATCAGTTTTTCAATATTTGTTTTTCAATGTCGGTTTTTGAATATCGGTTCAATATCGGTTTTTCAATATCAGTTTTTCAATATTTGTTCTCCAATATCGGTTTTTGAATATCGGTCAATATCGGTTTTTCAATATCTGTTTTTCAATATTTGTTTTTCAATATCGGTTTTTCAATATCGGTTCTAATATCGGTTTCAATATCGGTTTTTCAATATCGGTTTTTCAATATCGGTTTTTCAATATCAGTTTTTCGATATCAGTTTTTCAATATTTGCTTTACAATATCGGTTTTTCAATATCGGTTCTAATATCGGAATCAATATCGGTTTTTCAATATCGGTTTTTCAATATCAGTTTTTCGATATCAGTTTTTCAATATTTGTTTTTCAATATCGGTTCTAATATCGGTTTCAATATCGGTTTTTCAATATCGGTTTTTCAATATCGGTTTTTCGATATCAGTTTTTCAATATTTGTTTTTCAATATCGGTTCTAATATCGGATTCAATATCGGTTTTTCAATATCGGTTCTAATATCGGATTCAATATCGGTTTTTCAATATCGGTTCTAATATCGGATTCAATACCGGTTTTTCAATATCGGTTTTTCAATATCAGTTTTTCAATATTTGTTCTCCAATATCGGTTTTTGAATATCGGTTCAATATCGGTTCTAATATCGGTTTCAATATCGGTTTTTCAATATCGGTTTTTCAATATCGGTTTTTCAATATCGGTTTTTCAATATCAGTTTTTCAATATTTGTTCTCCAATATCGGTTTTTGTATATCGGTTCTAATATCGGATTCAATATCGGTTTTTCAATATCAGTGTTTCAATATTTGTTCTCCAATATCGGTTTTTGAATATCGGTTCTAAAATCGGATTCAATATCGGTTTTTCAATATCGGTTCTAATATCGGTTTCAATATCGGTTTTTCAATATCGGTTTTTCAATATCAGTTTTTCGATATCAGTTTTTCAATATTTGTTTTTCAATATCGGTTCTAATATCGGATTCAATATCGGTTTTTCAATATCGGTTCTAATAACGGATTCAATATCGGTTTTTCAATATCGGTTCTAATATCGGATTCAATACCGGTTTTTCAATATCGGTTTTTCAATATCAGTTCTTCAATATTTGTTCTCCAATATCGGTTTTTGAATATCGGTTCTAATATCGGATTCAATACCGGTTTTTCAATATCAGTTTTTCGATATCTATTTTTCAATATTTGTTTTTCAATATCGGTTCTAATATCGGTTTCAATATCGGTTTTTCAATATCGGTTTTTCAATATCGGTTTTTCAATATCGGTTTTTCAATATCGGTTTTTCAATATCAGTTTTTCAATATTTGTTCTCCAATATCGGTTTTTGTATATCGGTTCTAATATCGGATTCAATATCGGTTTTTCAATATCAGTGTTTCAATATTTGTTCTCCAATATCGGTTTTTGAATATCGGTTCTAATATCGGATTCAATATCGGTTTTTCAATATCGGTTCTAATATCGGATTCAATATCGGTTTTTCAATATCGGTTTTTCAATATCAGTTTTTCGATATCAGTTTTTCAATATTTGTTCTCCAATATCGGTTTTTGAATATCGGTTCTAATATCGGATTCAATATCGGTTTTTCAATATCGGTTTTTCAATATCAGTTTTTCGATATCAGTTTTTCAATATTTGTTTTTCAATATTTGTTTTTCAATATCGGTTCTAATATCGGTTTCAATATCGGTTTTTCAATATCGGTTTTTCAATATCGGTTTTTCAATATCGGTTTTTCAATATCAGTTTTTCAATATTTGTTCTCCAATATCGGTTTTTGTATATCGGTTCTAATATCGGATTCAATATCGGTTTTTCAATATCAGTGTTTCAATATTTGTTCTCCAATATCGGTTTTTGAATATCGGTTCTAATATCGGATTCAATATCGGTTTTTCAATATCGGTTCTAATATCGGTTTCAATATCGGTTTTTCAATATCGGTTTTTCAATATCAGTTTTTCGATATCAGTTTTTCAATATTTGTTTTTCAATATCGGTTCTAATATCGGATTCAATATCGGTTTTTCAATATCGGTTCTAATATCGGATTCAATATCGGTTTTTCAATATCAGTTCTAATATCGGATTCAATACCGGTTTTTCAATATCGGTTTTTCAATATCAGTTTTTCAATATTTGTTCTCCAATATCGGTTTTTGAATATCGGTTCTAATATCGGATTCAATATCGGTTTTTCAATATCGGTTCTAATATCGGTTTCAATATCGGTTTTTCAATATCGGTTTTCAATATCAGTTTTTCGATATCAGTTTTTCAATATTTGTTTTTCAATATCGGTTCTAATATCGGATTCAATATCGGTTTTTCAATATCGGTTCTAATATCGGATTCAATATCGGTTTTTCAATATCGGTTCTAATATCGGATTCAATACCGGTTTTTCAATATCGGTGTTTCAATATTTGTTCTCCAATATCGGTTTTTGAATATCGGTTCTAATATCGGATTCAATATCGGTTTTTCAATATCGGTTTTGCAATATCAGTTTTTCGATATAGGTTTTTCAATATCGGTTTTTCAATATCGGTTCTAATATCGGATTCAATATCGGTTTTTCAATATCAGTTTTTCGATATCAGTTTTTCAATATCGGTTTTTCAATATCGGTTCTAATATCGGTTTCAATATCGGTTTTTCAATATCGGCTTTTCAATATCGGTTTTTCAATATCAGTTTTTCGATATCAGCTTTTCAATATTTGCTTTACAATATCGGTTTTTCAATATCGGTTCTAATATCGGAATCAATATCGGTTTTTCAATATCGGTTTTTCAATATCAGTTTTTCAATATGTGTTCTCCAATATCGGTTTTTCAATATCAGTTTTTCGATATCAGTTTTTCAATATTTGTTTTTCAATGTCGGTTTTTGAATATCGGTTCAATATCGGTTTTTCAATATCAGTTTTTCAATATTTGTTCTCCAATATCGGTTTTTGAATATCGGTCAATATCGGTTTTTCAATATCAGTTTTTCAATATTTGTTTTTCAATATCGGTTTTTCAATATCGGTTCTAATATCGGTTTCAATATCGGTTTTTCAATATCGGTTTTTCAATATCGGTTTTTCAATATCAGTTTTTCGATATCAGTTTTTCAATATTTGCTTTACAATATCGGTTTTTCAATATCGGTTCTAATATCGGAATCAATATCGGTTTTTCAATATCGGTTTTTCAATATCAGTTTTTCAATATGTGTTCTCCAATATCGGTTTTTCAATATCAGTTTTTCGATATCAGTTTTTCAATATTTGTTTTTCAATGTCGGTTTTTGAATATCGGTTCAATATCGGTTTTTCAATATCAGTTTTTCAATATTTGTTCTCCAATATCGGTTTTTGAATATCGGTCAATATCGGTTTTTCAATATCAGTTTTTCAATATTTGTTTTTCAATATCGGTTTTTCAATATCGGTTCTAATATCGGTTTCAATATCGGTTTTTCAATATCGGTTTTTCAATATCGGTTTTTCAATATCAGTTTTTCGATATCAGTTTTTCAATATTTGCTTTACAATATCGGTTTTTCAATATCGGTTCTAATATCGGAATCAATATCGGTTTTTCAATATCGGTTTTTCAATATCAGTTTTTCAATATGTGTTCTCCAATATCGGTTTTTCAATATCAGTTTTTCGATATCAGTTTTTCAATATTTGTTTTTCAATGTCGGTTTTTGAATATCGGTTCAATATCGGTTTTTCAATATCAGTTTTTCAATATTTGTTCTCCAATATCGGTTTTTGAATATCGGTCAATATCGGTTTTTCAATATCAGTTTTTCAATATTTGTTTTTCAATATCGGTTTTTCAATATCGGTTCTAATATCGGTTTCAATATCGGTTTTTCAATATCGGTTTTTCAATATCGGTTTTTCAATATCAGTTTTTCGATATCAGTTTTTCAATATTTGCTTTACAATATCGGTTTTTCAATATCGGTTCTAATATCGGAATCAATATCGGTTTTTCAATATCGGTTTTTCAATATCAGTTTTTCAATATGTGTTCTCCAATATCGGTTTTTCAATATCAGTTTTTCGATATCAGTTTTTCAATATTTGTTTTTCAATGTCGGTTTTTGAATATCGGTTCAATATCGGTTTTTCAATATCAGTTTTTCAATATTTGTTCTCCAATATCGGTTTTTGAATATCGGTCAATATCGGTTTTTCAATATCAGTTTTTCAATATTTGTTTTTCAATAT
>NW_027485191.1:0-48946 GCF_050908995.1 Andrena cerasifolii | reverse complement strand
TATTGAAAAACTGATATTGAAAAACCGATATTGAAAAAGCGATATTGTAAAACCAATATTGAAAACCTTATATCGAAAAACTGATATTGCAAAACCGATATTGTAAAACAAATATTGAAAAACTGATATCGAAAAACTGATATTGCAAAACTGATATTGTAAAACCGATATTCAATCCGATATTAGAACCGATATTGAAAAACCGATATTGAAAAACAAATATTGATAAACTGATATTGAAAAACCGATATTGAAAAAGCGATATTGTAAAACTGATATTGAAAAACCGATATTGAATCCGATAATAGAACCGATATTCAAAAACCGATATTGGAGAATAAATATTGAAAAACTGATATCGAAAAACTGATATTGAAAAACCTATATCGAAAAACTGATATTGCAAAAAAGATATTGAATCCGATATTAGAACCGATATTGAAAAACCGATATTGTAAAACAAATATTGAAAAACTGATATCGAAAAACTGATATTGAAAAACCGATATTGAAAAACCGATATTGAAAAACCTATATCGAAAAACTGATATTGCAAAACCGATATTGAATCCGATATTAGTACCGATATTGAAAAACCGATATTGAAAAACCGATTTTGAAAAACAAATCTTGAAAAACCTATATCGAAAAACTGATTTTGCAAAACCGATATTGAATCCGATATTAGAACCGATATTGAAAAACCGATATTGTAAAACAAATATTGAAAAACTGATATTGAAAAACCGATATTGAAAAAGCGATATTGTAAAACCAATATTGAAAACCTTATATCGAAAAACTGATATGGCAAAACCGATATTGTAAAACAAATATTGAAACCGATATTAGAACCGATATTGAAAAACCGATATTGAAAAACCGATATTGAAAAACCTATATCGAAAAACTGATATTGCAAAACCGATATTGAATCCGATATTAGAACCGATATTGAAAAACCGATATTGTAAAACAAATATTGAAAAACTGATATTGAAGAACCGATTTTGAAAAACAAATCTTGAAAAACCTATATCGAAAAACTGATTTTGCAAAACCGATATTGAATCCGATATTAGAACCGATATTGAAAAACCGATATTGTAAAACAAATATTGAAAAACTGATATTGAAAAACCGATATTGAAAAACAAATCTTGAAAAACCTATATCGAAAAACTGATTTTGCAAAACCGATATTGAATCCGATATTAGAACCGATATTGAAAAACCGATATTGTAAAACAAATATTGAAAAACTGATATTGAAAAACCGATATTGAAAAAGCGATATTGTAAAACCAATATTGAAAACCTTATATCGAAAAACTGATATTGCAAAACCGATATTGTAAAACAAATATTGAAAAACTGATATCGAAAAACTGATATTGCAAAACTGATATTGAAAAACCGATATTCAATCCGATATTAGAACCGATATTGAAAAACCGATATTGAAAAACAAATATTGAAAAACTGATATTGAAAAACCGATATTGAAAAAGCGATATTGTAAAACTGATATTGAAAAACCGATATTGAATCCGATAATAGAACCGATATTCAAAAACCGATATTGGAGAATAAATATTGAAAAACTGATATCGAAAAACTGATATTGAAAAACTGATATCGAAAAACTGATATTGAAAAACCTATATCGAAAAACTGATATTGCAAAACCGATATTGAATCCGATATTAGAACCGATATTGAAAAACCGATATTGTAAAACAAATATTGAAAAACTGATATTGAAAAACCGATATTGAAAAAGCGATATTGTAAAACTGATATTGAAAAACCTATATCGAAAAACTGATATTGCAAAACCGATATTGAATCCGATATTAGTACCGATATTGAAAAACCGATATTGAAAAACTGATATTGAAAAACCGATATTGAAAAACCGATATTGAAACCGATATTAGAACCGATATTGAAAAACCGATATTGTAAAACAAATATTGAAAAACTGATATCGAAAAACTGATATTGAAAAACCGATATTGAAAAACCGATATTGAAAAACTGATATCGAAAAACTGATATTGAAAAACCGATATTGAAAAACTGATATCGAAAAACTGATATTGCAAAACCGATATTGAAAAACCGATATTCAATCCGATATCAGAACCGATATTCAAAAACCGATATTGAAAACCGATATTAGAACCGATATTGAAAAACCGATATTGTAAAACAAATATTGAAAAACCTATATCGAAAAACTGATATTGAAAAACCGATATTGAAAAACCGATATTGAAAACCGATATTGAAAAACCGATATTGAATCCGATATCAGAACCGATATTCAAAAACCGATATTGGAGAACAAATATTGAAAAACTGATATCGATAAACTGATATTGATAAACCGATATTAAAAAACTGATATCGAAAAACTGATATTGAAAAACCGATATTGAAAAACCGATATTGAAAAACCGATATTGAAACCGATATTAGAACCGATATTGAAAAACCGATATTGAAAAACAAATATTGAAAAACTGATATTGAAAAACCGATATTGAAAAAGCGATATTGTAAAACTGTTATTGAAAAACCGATATTGAATCCGATAATAGAACCGATATTCAAAAACCGATATTGGAGAATAAATATTGAAAAACTGATATCGAAAAACTGATATTGAAAAACCTATATCGAAAAACTGATATTGCAAAACCGATATTGAATCCGATATTAGAACCGATATTGAAAAACCGATATTGTAAAACAAATATTGAAAAACTGATATCGAAAAACTGATATTGAAAAACCGATATTGAAAAACGTATATCGAAAAACTGATATTGCAAAACCGATATTGAATCCGATATTAGAACCGATATTGTAAAACAAATATTGATAGACTGATATCGAAGAACTGATATTGAAAAACCGATATTGAAAAACCTATATCGAAAAACTGATATTGCAAAAAAGATATTGAATCCGATATTAGAACCGATATTGAAAAACCGATATTGTAAAACAAATATTGAAAAACTGATATCGAAAAACTGATATTGAAAAACCGATATTGAAAAACCGATATTGAAAAACCTATATCGAAAAACTGATATTGCAAAACCGATATTGAATCCGATATTAGAACCGATATTCAAAAACCGATATTGGAGAACAAATATTGAAAAACTGATATCGAAAAACTGATATTGAAAAACCTATATCGAAAAACTGATATTGCAAAAACGATATTGAATCCGATATTAGAACCGATATTGAAAATCCGATATTGTAAAACAAATATTGAAAAACTGATATTGCAAAACCGATATTGAATCCGATATTAGAACCGATATTGTAAAACAAATATTGAAAGACTGATATCGAAGAACTGATATTGAAAAACCGATATTGAAAAACCGATATTGAAAAACCTATATCGAAAAACTGATATTGCAAAAAAGATATTGAATCCGATATTAGAACCGATATTGAAAAACCGATATTGTAAAACAAATATTGAAAAACTGATATCGAAAAACTGATATTGAAAAACCGATATTGAAAAACCGATATTGAAAAACCGATATTGAAAAACCTATATCGAAAAACTGATATTGCAAAACCGATATTGAATCCGATATTAGTACCGATATTGAAAAACCGATAATGAAAAACCGATTTTGAAAAACAAATCTTGAAAAACCTATATCGAAAAACTGATTTTGCAAAACCGATATTGAATCCGATATTAGAACCGATATTGAAAAACCGATATTGTAAAACAAATATTGAAAAACTGATATTGAAAAACCGATATTGAAAAAGCGATATTGTAAAACCAATATTGAAAACCTTATATCGAAAAACTGATATTGCAAAACCGATATTGTAAAACAAATATTGAAAAACTGATATCGAAAAACTGATATTGCAAAACTGATATTGTAAAACCGATATTCAATCCGATATTAGAACCGATATTGAAAAACCGATATTGAAAAACAAATATTGATAAACTGATATTGAAAAACCGATATTGAAAAAGCGATATTGTAAAACTGATATTGAAAAACCGATATTGAATCCGATAATAGAACCGATATTCAAAAACCGATATTGGAGAATAAATATTGAAAAACTGATATCGAAAAACTGATATTGAAAAACCT
This sequence comes from Andrena cerasifolii, assembly GCF_050908995.1. Taxonomy (NCBI): domain Eukaryota; kingdom Metazoa; phylum Arthropoda; class Insecta; order Hymenoptera; family Andrenidae; genus Andrena; species Andrena cerasifolii. The sequence continues at coordinate 44,783 of NW_027485191.1, read as the reverse complement.
ATATCGAAAAACTGATATTGCAAAAAAGATATTGAATCCGATATTAGAACCGATATTGAAAAACCGATATTGTAAAACAAATATTGAAAAACTGATATCGAAAAACTGATATTGAAAAACCGATATTGAAAAACCGATATTGAAAAACCTATATCGAAAAACTGATATTGCAAAACCGATATTGAATCCGATATTAGTACCGATATTGAAAAACCGATATTGAAAAACCGATTTTGAAAAACAAATCTTGAAAAACCTATATCGAAAAACTGATTTTGCAAAACCGATATTGAATCCGATATTAGAACCGATATTGAAAAACCGATATTGTAAAACAAATATTGAAAAACTGATATTGAAAAACCGATATTGAAAAAGCGATATTGTAAAACCAATATTGAAAACCTTATATCGAAAAACTGATATGGCAAAACCGATATTGTAAAACAAATATTGAAACCGATATTAGAACCGATATTGAAAAACCGATATTGAAAAACCGATATTGAAAAACCTATATCGAAAAACTGATATTGCAAAACCGATATTGAATCCGATATTAGAACCGATATTGAAAAACCGATATTGTAAAACAAATATTGAAAAACTGATATTGAAGAACCGATTTTGAAAAACAAATCTTGAAAAACCTATATCGAAAAACTGATTTTGCAAAACCGATATTGAATCCGATATTAGAACCGATATTGAAAAACCGATATTGTAAAACAAATATTGAAAAACTGATATTGAAAAACCGATTTTGAAAAACAAATCTTGAAAAACCTATATCGAAAAACTGATTTTGCAAAACCGATATTGAATCCGATATTAGAACCGATATTGAAAAACCGATATTGTAAAACAAATATTGAAAAACTGATATTGAAAAACCGATATTGAAAAAGCGATATTGTAAAACCAATATTGAAAACCTTATATCGAAAAACTGATATTGCAAAACCGATATTGTAAAACAAATATTGAAAAACTGATATCGAAAAACTGATATTGCAAAACTGATATTAAAAAACCGATATTCAATCCGATATTAGAACCGATATTGAAAAACCGATATTGAAAAACAAATATTGAAAAACTGATATTGAAAAAGCGATATTGAAAAAGCGATATTGTAAAACTGATATTGAAAAACCGATATTGAATCCGATAATAGAACCGATATTCAAAAACCGATATTGGAGAATAAATATTGAAAAACTGATATCGAAAAACTGATATTGAAAAACCTATATCGAAAAACTGATATTGCAAAACCGATATTGAATCCGATATTAGAACCGATATTGTAAAACAAATATTGAAAGACTGATATCGAAAAACTGATATTGAAAAACCGATATTGAAAAACCGATATTGAAAAACCTATATCGAAAAACTGATATTGCAAAAAAGATATTGAATCCGATATTAGAACCGATATTGAAAAACCGATATTGTAAAACAAATATTGAAAAACTGATATCGAAAAACTGATATTGAAAAACCGATATTGAAAAACCGATATTGAAAAACCTATATCGAAAAACTGATATTGAAAAACCGATATTGAAAAACCGATATTGAAACCGATATTAGAACCGATATTGAAAAACCGATATTGTAAAACAAATATTGAAAAACTGATATCGAAAAACTGATATTGAAAAACCGATATTGAAAAACCGATATTGAAAAACTGATATCGAAAAACTGATATTGAAAAACCGATATTGAAAAACTGATATCGAAAAACTGATATTGCAAAACCGATATTGAGAAACCGATATTCAATCCGATATCAGAACCGATATTCAAAAACCGATATTGAAAACCGATATTAGAACCGATATTGAAAAACCGATATTGTAAAACAAATATTGAAAAACCTATATCGAAAAACTGATATTGAAAAACCGATATTGAAAAACCGATATTGAAAACCGATATTGAAAAACCGATATTGAATCCGATATCAGAACCGATATTCAAAAACCGATATTGGAGAACAAATATTGAAAAACTGATATCGATAAACTGATATTGATAAACCGATATTAAAAAACTGATATCGAAAAACTGATATTGAAAAACCGATATTGAAAAACCGATATTGAAAAACCGATATTGAAACCGATATTAGAACCGATATTGAAAAACCGATATTGAAAAACAAATATTGAAAAACTGATATTGAAAAACCGATATTGAAAAAGCGATATTGTAAAACTGTTATTGAAAAACCGATATTGAATCCGATAATAGAACCGATATTCAAAAACCGATATTGGAGAATAAATATTGAAAAACTGATATCGGAAAACTGATATTGAAAAACCTATATCGAAAAACTGATATTGCAAAACCGATATTGAATCCGATATTAGAACCGATATTGAAAAACCGATATTGTAAAACTGATATCGAAAAACTGATATTGAAAAACCGATATTGAAAAACCGATATTGAAAAACCGATATTGAAAAACCTATATCGAAAAACTGATATTGCAAAAACGATATTGAATCCGATATTAGAACCGATATTGTAAAACAAATATTGAAAAACTGATATCGAAAAACTGATATTGAAAAACCGATATTGAAAAACCTATATCGAAAAACTGATATTGCAAAACCGATATTGAATCCGATATTAGAACCGATATTGTAAAACAAATATTGAAAAACTGATATCGAAAAACTGATATTGAAAAACCGATATTGAAAAACCGACATTGAAAAACCTATATCGAAAAACTGATATTGCAAAACCGATATTGAATCCGATATTAGAACCGATATTGTAAAACAAATATTGAAAAACTGATATCGAAAAACTGATATTGAAAAACCGATATTAAAAAACTGATATCGAAAAACTGATATTGACAAACCGACATTGAAAAACCGATATTGAAACCGATATTAGAACCGATATTCAAAAACCGATATTGAAAAACCGATATTGAAAAACCTATATCGAAAAACTGATATTGCAAAACCGATATTGAATCCGATATTAGAACCGATATTGAAAAACCGATATTGTAAAACAAATATTGAAAAACTGATATTGAAAAACGGATTTTGAAAAACAAATATTGAAAAACCTATATCGAAAAACTGATATTGCAAAACCGATATTGAATCCGATATTAGAACCGATATTGAAAAACCGATATTGTAAAACAAATATTGAAAAACTGATATCGAAAAACTGATATTGAAAAACCTATATCGAAAAACTGATATTGCAAAACCGATATTGAATCCGATATTAGAACCGATATTGAAAATCCGATATTGTAAAACAAATAGTGAAAAACTGATATTGAAAAACCGATATTGAAAAAGCGATATTGTAAAACTGATATTGCAAAACCGATATTGAATCCGATATTAGAACCGATATTGAAAATCCGATATTGGAGAACAAATATTGAAAAACTGATATCGAAAAACTGATATTGAAAAACCGATATTGTAAAACAAATATTGAAAAACTGATATTGAAAAACCGATATTGAAAAAGCGATATTGTAAAACTGATATGGAAAAACCGATATTGAATCCGATATTAGAACCGATATTGTAAAACAAATATTGAAAAACTGATATCGAAAAACTGATATAGAAAAACCGATATTGAAAAACCTATATCGAAAAACTGATATTGAAAAACCGATATTGAAAAACAAATCTTGAAAAACCTATATCGAAAAACTGATTTTGCAAAACCGATATTGAATCCGATATTAGAACCGATATTGAAAAACCGATATTGTAAAACAAATATTGAAAAACTGATATTGAAAAACCGATATTGAAAAACAAATCTTGAAAAACCTATATCCAAAAACTGATTTTGCAAAACCGATATTGAATCCGATATTAGAACCGATATTGAAAAACCGATATTGTAAAACAAATATTGAAAAACTGATATTGAAAAACCGATATTGAAAAGCGATATTGTAAAACCAATATTGAAAACCTTATATCGAAAAACTGATATTGCAAAACCGATATTGTAAAACAAATATTGAAAAACTGATATCGAAAAACTGATATTGCAAAACTGATATTGAAAAACCGATATTCAATCCGATATTAGAACCGATATTGAAAAACCGATATTGAAAAACAAATATTGAAAAACTGATATTGAAAAACCGATATTGAAAAAGCGATATTGTAAAACTGATATTGAAAAACCGATATTGAATCCGATAATAGAACCGATATTCAAAAACCGATATTGGAGAATAAATATTGAAAAACTGATATCGAAAAACTGATATTGAAAAACCTATATCCAAAAACTGATATTGCAAAACCGATATTGAATCCGATATTAGAACCGATATTGAAAAACCGATATTGTAAAACAAATATTGAAAAACTGATATTGAAAAACCGATATTGAAAAAGCGATATTGTAAAACTGATATTGAAAAACCGATATTGAATCCGATAATAGAACCGATATTCAAAAACCGATATTGGAGAACAAATATTGAAAAACTGATATCGAAAAACTGATATTGAAAAACCTATATCGAAAAACTGATATTGCAAAAACGATATTGAATCCGATATTAGAACCGATATTGAAAATCCGATATTGTAAAACAAATATTGAAAAACTGATATTGCAAAACCGATATTGAATCCGATATTAGAACCGATATTGAAAAACCGATATTGTAAAACAAATATTGAAAAACTGATATCGAAAAACTGATATTGAAAAACCTATATCGAAAAACTGATATTGCAAAACCGATATTGAATCCGATATTAGAACCGATATTGAAAATCCGATATTGTAAAACAAATAGTGAAAAACTGATATTGAAAAACCGATATTGAAAAAGCGATATTGTAAAACTGATATTGCAAAACCGATATTGAATCCGATATTAGAACCGATATTGAAAATCCGATATTGGAGAACAAATATTGAAAAACTGATATCGAAAAACTGATATTGAAAAACCGATATTGTAAAACAAATATTGAAAAACTGATATTGAAAAACCGATATTGAAAAAGCGATATTGTAAAACTGATATGGAAAAACCGATATTGAATCCGATATTAGAACCGATATTGTAAAACAAATATTGAAAAACTGATATCGAAAAACTGATATAGAAAAACCGATATTGAAAAACCTATATCGAAAAACTGATATTGAAAAACCGATATTGAAAAACAAATCTTGAAAAACCTATATCGAAAAACTGATTTTGCAAAACCGATATTGAATCCGATATTAGAACCGATATTGAAAAACCGATATTGTAAAACAAATATTGAAAAACTGATATTGAAAAACCGATATTGAAAAACAAATCTTGAAAAACCTATATCCAAAAACTGATTTTGCAAAACCGATATTGAATCCGATATTAGAACCGATATTGAAAAAGCGATATTGTAAAACCAATATTGAAAACCTTATATCGAAAAACTGATATTGCAAAACCGATATTGTAAAACAAATATTGAAAAACTGATATCGAAAAACTGATATTGCAAAACTGATATTGAAAAACCGATATTCAATCCGATATTAGAACCGATATTGAAAAACCGATATTGAAAAACAAATATTGAAAAACTGATATTGAAAAACCGATATTGAAAAAGCGATATTGTAAAACTGATATTGAAAAACCGATATTGAATCCGATAATAGAACCGATATTCAAAAACCGATATTGGAGAATAAATATTGAAAAACTGATATCGAAAAACTGATATTGAAAAACCTATATCGAAAAACTGATATTGCAAAACCGATATTGAATCCGATATTAGAACCGATATTGAAAAACCGATATTGTAAAACAAATATTGAAAAACTGATATTGAAAAACCGATATTGAAAAAGCGATATTGTAAAACTGATATTGAAAAACCGATATTGAATCCGATAATAGAACCGATATTCAAAAACCGATATTGGAGAACAAATATTGAAAAACTGATATCGAAAAACTGATATTGAAAAACCTATATCGAAAAACTGATATTGCAAAAACGATATTGAATCCGATATTAGAACCGATATTAAAAAACCGATATTGTAAAACAAATATTGAAAAACTGATATTGAAAAACCGATATTGAAAAACCGATATTGAATCCGATATTAGAACCGATATTGAAAAACCGATATTGTAAAACAAATATTGAAAAACTGATATTGAAAAACCGATATTGAAAAACCGATATTGTAAAACTGATATTGAAAAACCGATATTGAATCCGATAATAGAACCGATATTGAAAAACCGATATTGTAAAACAAATATTGAAAAACTGATATTGAAAAACCGATTTTGAAAAACAAATCTTGAAAAACCTATATCGAAAAACTGATTTTGCAAAACCGATATTGAATCCGATATTAGAACCGATATTGAAAAACCGATATTGTAAAACAAATATTGAAAAACTGATATTGAAAAACCGATATTGAAAAAGCGATATTGTAAAACCTTATATCGAAAAACTGATATTGCAAAACCGATATTGTAAAACAAATATTGAAAAACTGATATCGAAAAACTGATATTGCAAAACTGATATTAAAAAACCGATATTCAATCCGATATTAGAACCGATATTGAAAAACCGATATTGAAAAACAAATATTGAAAAACTGATATTGAAAAAGCGATATTGAAAAAGCGATATTGTAAAACTGATATTGAAAAACCGATATTGAATCCGATAATAGAACCGATATTCAAAAACCGATATTGGAGAATAAATATTGAAAAACTGATATCGAAAAACTGATATTGAAAAACCTATATCGAAAAACTGATATTGCAAAACCGATATTGAATCCGATATTAGAACCGATATTGTAAAACAAATATTGAAAGACTGATATCGAAAAACTGATATTGAAAAACCGATATTGAAAAACCGATATTGAAAAACCTATATCGAAAAACTGATATTGCAAAAAAGATATTGAATCCGATATTAGAACCGATATTGAAAAACCGATATTGTAAAACAAATATTGAAAAACTGATATCGAAAAACTGATATTGAAAAACCGATATTGAAAAACCGATATTGAAAAACCTATATCGAAAAACTGATATTGAAAAACCGATATTGAAAAACCGATATTGAAACCGATATTAGAACCGATATTGAAAAACCGATATTGTAAAACAAATATTGAAAAACTGATATCGAAAAACTGATATTGAAAAACCGATATTGAAAAACCGATATTGAAAAACTGATATCGAAAAACTGATATTGAAAAACCGATATTGAAAAACTGATATCGAAAAACTGATATTGCAAAACCGATATTGAGAAACCGATATTCAATCCGATATCAGAACCGATATTCAAAAACCGATATTGAAAACCGATATTAGAACCGATATTGAAAAACCGATATTGTAAAACAAATATTGAAAAACCTATATCGAAAAACTGATATTGAAAAACCGATATTGAAAAACCGATATTGAAAACCGATATTGAAAAACCGATATTGAATCCGATATCAGAACCGATATTCAAAAACCGATATTGGAGAACAAATATTGAAAAACTGATATCGATAAACTGATATTGATAAACCGATATTAAAAAACTGATATCGAAAAACTGATATTGAAAAACCGATATTGAAAAACCGATATTGAAAAACCGATATTGAAACCGATATTAGAACCGATATTGAAAAACCGATATTGAAAAACAAATATTGAAAAACTGATATTGAAAAACCGATATTGAAAAAGCGATATTGTAAAACTGTTATTGAAAAACCGATATTGAATCCGATAATAGAACCGATATTCAAAAACCGATATTGGAGAATAAATATTGAAAAACTGATATCGGAAAACTGATATTGAAAAACCTATATCGAAAAACTGATATTGCAAAACCGATATTGAATCCGATATTAGAACCGATATTGAAAAACCGATATTGTAAAACTGATATCGAAAAACTGATATTGAAAAACCGATATTGAAAAACCGATATTGAAAAACCGATATTGAAAAACCTATATCGAAAAACTGATATTGCAAAAACGATATTGAATCCGATATTAGAACCGATATTGTAAAACAAATATTGAAAAACTGATATCGAAAAACTGATATTGAAAAACCGATATTGAAAAACCTATATCGAAAAACTGATATTGCAAAACCGATATTGAATCCGATATTAGAACCGATATTGTAAAACAAATATTGAAAAACTGATATCGAAAAACTGATATTGAAAAACCGATATTGAAAAACCGACATTGAAAAACCTATATCGAAAAACTGATATTGCAAAACCGATATTGAATCCGATATTAGAACCGATATTGTAAAACAAATATTGAAAAACTGATATCGAAAAACTGATATTGAAAAACCGATATTAAAAAACTGATATCGAAAAACTGATATTGACAAACCGACATTGAAAAACCGATATTGAAACCGATATTAGAACCGATATTCAAAAACCGATATTGAAAAACCGATATTGAAAAACCTATATCGAAAAACTGATATTGCAAAACCGATATTGAATCCGATATTAGAACCGATATTGAAAAACCGATATTGTAAAACAAATATTGAAAAACTGATATTGAAAAACGGATTTTGAAAAACAAATATTGAAAAACCTATATCGAAAAACTGATATTGCAAAACCGATATTGAATCCGATATTAGAACCGATATTGAAAAACCGATATTGTAAAACAAATATTGAAAAACTGATATCGAAAAACTGATATTGAAAAACCTATATCGAAAAACTGATATTGCAAAACCGATATTGAATCCGATATTAGAACCGATATTGAAAATCCGATATTGTAAAACAAATAGTGAAAAACTGATATTGAAAAACCGATATTGAAAAAGCGATATTGTAAAACTGATATTGCAAAACCGATATTGAATCCGATATTAGAACCGATATTGAAAATCCGATATTGGAGAACAAATATTGAAAAACTGATATCGAAAAACTGATATTGAAAAACCGATATTGTAAAACAAATATTGAAAAACTGATATTGAAAAACCGATATTGAAAAAGCGATATTGTAAAACTGATATGGAAAAACCGATATTGAATCCGATATTAGAACCGATATTGTAAAACAAATATTGAAAAACTGATATCGAAAAACTGATATAGAAAAACCGATATTGAAAAACCTATATCGAAAAACTGATATTGAAAAACCGATATTGAAAAACAAATCTTGAAAAACCTATATCGAAAAACTGATTTTGCAAAACCGATATTGAATCCGATATTAGAACCGATATTGAAAAACCGATATTGTAAAACAAATATTGAAAAACTGATATTGAAAAACCGATATTGAAAAACAAATCTTGAAAAACCTATATCCAAAAACTGATTTTGCAAAACCGATATTGAATCCGATATTAGAACCGATATTGAAAAACCGATATTGTAAAACAAATATTGAAAAACTGATATTGAAAAACCGATATTGAAAAAGCGATATTGTAAAACCAATATTGAAAACCTTATATCGAAAAACTGATATTGCAAAACCGATATTGTAAAACAAATATTGAAAAACTGATATCGAAAAACTGATATTGCAAAACTGATATTGAAAAACCGATATTCAATCCGATATTAGAACCGATATTGAAAAACCGATATTGAAAAACAAATATTGAAAAACTGATATTGAAAAACCGATATTGAAAAAGCGATATTGTAAAACTGATATTGAAAAACCGATATTGAATCCGATAATAGAACCGATATTCAAAAACCGATATTGGAGAATAAATATTGAAAAACTGATATCGAAAAACTGATATTGAAAAACCTATATCCAAAAACTGATATTGCAAAACCGATATTGAATCCGATATTAGAACCGATATTGAAAAACCGATATTGTAAAACAAATATTGAAAAACTGATATTGAAAAACCGATATTGAAAAAGCGATATTGTAAAACTGATATTGAAAAACCGATATTGAATCCGATAATAGAACCGATATTCAAAAACCGATATTGGAGAACAAATATTGAAAAACTGATATCGAAAAACTGATATTGAAAAACCTATATCGAAAAACTGATATTGCAAAAACGATATTGAATCCGATATTAGAACCGATATTGAAAATCCGATATTGTAAAACAAATATTGAAAAACTGATATTGCAAAACCGATATTGAATCCGATATTAGAACCGATATTGAAAAACCGATATTGTAAAACAAATATTGAAAAACTGATATCGAAAAACTGATATTGAAAAACCTATATCGAAAAACTGATATTGCAAAACCGATATTGAATCCGATATTAGAACCGATATTGAAAATCCGATATTGTAAAACAAATAGTGAAAAACTGATATTGAAAAACCGATATTGAAAAAGCGATATTGTAAAACTGATATTGCAAAACCGATATTGAATCCGATATTAGAACCGATATTGAAAATCCGATATTGGAGAACAAATATTGAAAAACTGATATCGAAAAACTGATATTGAAAAACCGATATTGTAAAACAAATATTGAAAAACTGATATTGAAAAACCGATATTGAAAAAGCGATATTGTAAAACTGATATGGAAAAACCGATATTGAATCCGATATTAGAACCGATATTGTAAAACAAATATTGAAAAACTGATATCGAAAAACTGATATAGAAAAACCGATATTGAAAAACCTATATCGAAAAACTGATATTGAAAAACCGATATTGAAAAACAAATCTTGAAAAACCTATATCGAAAAACTGATTTTGCAAAACCGATATTGAATCCGATATTAGAACCGATATTGAAAAACCGATATTGTAAAACAAATATTGAAAAACTGATATTGAAAAACCGATATTGAAAAACAAATCTTGAAAAACCTATATCCAAAAACTGATTTTGCAAAACCGATATTGAATCCGATATTAGAACCGATATTGAAAAAGCGATATTGTAAAACCAATATTGAAAACCTTATATCGAAAAACTGATATTGCAAAACCGATATTGTAAAACAAATATTGAAAAACTGATATCGAAAAACTGATATTGCAAAACTGATATTGAAAAACCGATATTCAATCCGATATTAGAACCGATATTGAAAAACCGATATTGAAAAACAAATATTGAAAAACTGATATTGAAAAACCGATATTGAAAAAGCGATATTGTAAAACTGATATTGAAAAACCGATATTGAATCCGATAATAGAACCGATATTCAAAAACCGATATTGGAGAATAAATATTGAAAAACTGATATCGAAAAACTGATATTGAAAAACCTATATCGAAAAACTGATATTGCAAAACCGATATTGAATCCGATATTAGAACCGATATTGAAAAACCGATATTGTAAAACAAATATTGAAAAACTGATATTGAAAAACCGATATTGAAAAAGCGATATTGTAAAACTGATATTGAAAAACCGATATTGAATCCGATAATAGAACCGATATTCAAAAACCGATATTGGAGAACAAATATTGAAAAACTGATATCGAAAAACTGATATTGAAAAACCTATATCGAAAAACTGATATTGCAAAAACGATATTGAATCCGATATTAGAACCGATATTAAAAAACCGATATTGTAAAACAAATATTGAAAAACTGATATTGAAAAACCGATATTGAAAAACCGATATTGAATCCGATATTAGAACCGATATTGAAAAACCGATATTGTAAAACAAATATTGAAAAACTGATATTGAAAAACCGATATTGAAAAACCGATATTGTAAAACTGATATTGAAAAACCGATATTGAATCCGATAATAGAACCGATATTCAAAAACCGATATTGGAGAACAAATATTGAAAAACTGATATCGAAAAACTGATATTGAAAAACCAATATCGAAAAACTGATATTGCAAAACCGATATTGAATCCGATATTAGAACCGATATTGAAAAACCGATATTGAAAAACTGATATCGAAAAACTGATATTGAAAAAGCGATATTGTAAAACCAATATTGAAAAACTTATATCGAAAAACTGATATTGCAAAACCGACATTGAATCCGATATTAGAACCGATATTGAAAAACCGATATTGTAAAACAAATATCGAAAAACTGATATTGCAAAACCGATATTGAATCCGATATTAGAACCGATATTGAAAAAACGATATTGAAAAACAAATATTGAAAAACTGATATTGAAAAACTGATATTGAAAAACTGATATCGAAAAACTGATATTGCAAAACTGATATTGAAAAACCGATATTCAATCCGATATTAGAACCGATATTGAAAAACCGATATTGAAAAACAAATATTGAAAAACTGATATTGAAAAACCGATATTGAAAAAGCGATATTGTAAAACTGATATTGAAAAACCGATATTGAATCCGATAATAGAACCGATATTCAAAAACCGATATTGGAGAATAAATATTGAAAAACTGATATCGAAAAACTGATATTGAAAAACCTATATCGAAAAACTGATATTGCAAAACCGATATTGAATCCGATATTAGAACCGATATTGAAAAACCGATATTGTAAAACAAATATTGAAAAACTGATATTGAAAAACCGATATTGAAAAAGCGATATTGTAAAACTGATATTGAAAAACCGATATTGAATCCGATAATAGAACCGATATTCAAAAACCGATATTGGAGAACAAATATTGAAAAACTGATATCGAAAAACTGATATTGAAAAACCTATATCGAAAAACTGATATTGCAAAAACGATATTGAATCCGATATTAGAACCGATATTGAAAATCCGATATTGTAAAACAAATATTGAAAAACTGATATTGCAAAACCGATATTGAATCCGATATTAGAACCGATATTGTAAAACAAATATTGAAAGACTGATATCGAAAAACTGATATTGAAAAACCGATATTGTAAAACAAATATTGAAAAACTGATATTGTAAAACTGATATTGAAAAACCGATATTGAATCCGATAATAGAACCGATATTCAAAAACCGATATTGGAGAATAAATATTGAAAAACTGATATCGAAAAACTGATATTGAAAAACCTATATCGAAAAACTGATATTGCAAAACCGATATTGAATCCGATATTAGAACCGATATTGAAAAACCGATATTGTAAAACAAATATTGAAAAACTGATATTGAAAAACCGATATTGAAAAAGCGATATTGTAAAACTGATATTGAAAAACCGATATTGAATCCGATAATAGAACCGATATTCAAAAACCGATATTGGAGAACAAATATTGAAAAACTGATATCGAAAAACTAATATTGAAAAACCTATATCGAAAAACTGATATTGCAAAAACGATATTGAATCCGATATTAGAACCGATATTGAAAATCCGATATTGTAAAACAAATATTGAAAAACTGATATTGCAAAACCGATATTGAATCCGATATTAGAACCGATATTGAAAAACCGATATTGTAAAACAAATATTGAAAAACTGATATCGAAAAACTGATATTGAAAAACCGATATTGAAAAACCTATATCGAAAAACTGATATTGCAAAACCGATATTGAATCCGATATTAGAACCGATATTGTAAAACAAATATTGAAAAACTGATATCGAAAAACTGATATTGAAAAACCGATATTGAAAAACCGATATTGAAAAACCGATATTGAAAAACCTATATCGAAAAACTGATATTGCAAAACCGATATTGAAAAACCGATATTGCAAAACCGATATTGAATCCGATATTAGAACCGATATTGTAAAACCGATATTGTAAAACAAATATTGAAAAACTGATATCGAAAAACTGATATTGAAAAACCGATATTGAAAAACGTATATCGGAAAACTGATATTGCAAAACCGATATTGAATCCGATATTAGAACCGATATTGAAAATCCGATATTGTAAAACAAATATTGAAAAACTGATATTGCAAAACCGATATTGAATCCGATATTAGAACCGATATTGTAAAACAAATATTGAAAGACTGATATCGAAAAACTGATATTGAAAAACCGATATTGAAAAACCGATATTGAAAAACAAATATTGAAAAACTGATATTGAAAAACCGATATTGAAAAAGCGATATTGTAAAACTGTTATTGAAAAACCGATATTGAATCCGATAATAGAACCGATATTCAAAAACCGATATTGGAGAATAAATATTGAAAAACTGATATCGAAAAACTGATATTGAAAAACCTATATCGAAAAACTGATATTGCAAAACCGATATTGAATCCGATATTAGAACCGATATTGAAAAACCGATATTGTAAAACAAATATTGAAAAACTGATATCGAAAAACTGATATTGAAAAAACGATATTGAAAAACGTATATCGAAAAACTGATATTGCAAAACCGATATTGAATCCGATATTAGAACCGATATTGTAAAACAAATATTGAAAAACTGATATCGAAAAACTGATATTGAAAAACCGATATTGAATCCGATAATAGAACCGATATTCAAAAACCGATATTGGAGAACAAATATTGAAAAACTGATATCGAAAAACTGATATTGAAAAACCTATATCGAAAAACTGATATTGCAAAAACGATATTGAATCCGATATTAGAACCGATATTGAAAATCCGATATTGTAAAACAAATATTGAAAAACTGATATTGCAAAACCGATATTGAATCCGATATTAGAACCGATATTGTAAAACAAATATTGAAAGACTGATATCGAAAAACTGATATTGAAAAACCGATATTGAAAAACCGATATTGAAAAACCTATATCGAAAAACTGATATTGCAAAAAAGATATTTAATCCGATATTAGAACCGATATTGAAAAACCGATATTGTAAAACAAATATTGAAAAACTGATATCGAAAAACTGATATTGAAAAACCGATATTGAAAAACCGATATTGAAAAACCTATATCGAAAAACTGATATTGCAAAACCGATATTGAATCCGATATTAGTACCGATATTGAAAAACCGATATTGAAAAACTGATATTGAAAAACCGATATTGAAAAACCGATATTGAAACCGATATTAGAACCGATATTGAAAAACCGATATTGTAAAACAAATATTGAAAAACTGATATCGAAAAACTGATATTGAAAAACCGATATTGAAAAACCGATATTGAAAAACTGATATCGAAAAACTGATATTGAAAAACCGATATTGAAAAACTGATACCGAAAAACTGATATTGCAAAACCGATATTGAAAAACCGATATTGAAAAACTGATATCGAAAAACTGATATTGCAAAACCGATATTGAAAAACCGATATTCAATCCGATATCAGAACCGATATTCAAAAACCGATATTGAAAACCGATATTAGAACCGATATTGAAAAACCGATATTGTAAAACAAATATTGAAAAACTGATATTGAAAAACTGATATTGAAAAACCGATATTGAAAAACCGATATTGAAAAACTGATATCGAAAAACTGATATTGAAAAACCGATATTGAAAAACCGATATTGAAAACCGATATTGAAAAACCGATATTGAATCCGATATCAGAACCGATATTCAAAAACCGATATTGGAGAACAAATATTGAAAAACTGATATCGATAAACTGATATTGATAAACCGATATTAAAAAACTGATATCGAAAAACTGATATTGAAAAACCGATATTGAAAAACCGATATTGAAAAACCGATATTGAAACCGATATTAGAACCGATATTGAAAAACCGATATTGAAAAACAAATATTGAAAAACTGATATTGAAAAACCGATATTGAAAAAGCGATATTGTAAAACTGTTATTGAAAAACCGATATTGAATCCGATAATAGAACCGATATTCAAAAACCGATATTGGAGAATAAATATTGAAAAACTGATATCGAAAAACTGATATTGAAAAACCTATATCGAAAAACTGATATTGCAAAACCGATATTGAATCCGATATTAGAACCGATATTGAAAAACCGATATTGTAAAACAAATATTGAAAAACTGATATCGAAAAACTGATATTGAAAAACCTATATCGAAAAACTGATATTGCAAAACCGATATTGAAACCGATATTAGAACCGATATTGAAAAACCGATATTGTAAAACAAATATTGAAAAACTGATATTGAAAAACTGATATTGAAAAACCGATATTGAAAAACCGATATTGAAAAACTGATATCGAAAAACTGATATTGAAAAACCGATATTGAAAAACTGATATCGAAAAACTGATATTGCAAAACCGATATTGAAAAACCGATATTCAATCCGATATCAGAACCGATATTCAAAAACCGATATTGAAAACCGATATTAGAACCGATATTGAAAAACCGATATTGTAAAACAAATATTGAAAAACCTATATCGAAAACTGATATTGAAAAACCGATATTGAAAAACCGATATTGAAAACCGATATTGAAAAACCGATATTGAATCCGATATCAGAACCGATATTCAAAAACCGATATTGGAGAACAAATATTGAAAAACTGATATCGATAAACTGATATTGATAAACCGATATTGAATCCGATATTAGAACCGATATTGAAAAACCGATATTGTAAAACAAATATTGAAAAACTGATATTGAAAAACCGATATTGAAAAAGCGATATTGTAAAACAAATATTGAAAAACTGATATTGAAAAACGGATTTTGAAAAACAAATATTGAAAAACCTATATCGAAAAACTGATATTGCAAAACCGATATTGAATCCGATATTAGAACCGATATTGAAAAACCGATATTGTAAAACAAATATTGAAAAACTGATATCGAAAAACTGATATTGAAAAACCTATATCGAAAAACTGATATTGCAAAACCGATATTGAATCCGATATTAGAACCGATATTGAAAATCCGATATTGTAAAACAAATAGTGAAAAACTGATATTGAAAAACCGATATTGAAAAAGCGATATTGTAAAACTGATATTGCAAAACCGATATTGAATCCGATATTAGAACCGATATTGAAAATCCGATATTGGAGAACAAATATTGAAAAACTGATATCGAAAAACTGATATTGAAAAACCGATATTGTAAAACAAATATTGAAAAACTGATATTGAAAAACCGATATTGAAAAAGCGATATTGTAAAACTGATATGGAAAAACCGATATTGAATCCGATATTAGAACCGATATTGTAAAACAAATATTGAAAAACTGATATCGAAAAACTGATATTGAAAAACCGATATTGAAAAACCTATATCGAAAAACTGATATTGAAAAACCGACATTGAAAAACCGATATTGAAACCGATATTAGAACCGATATTCAAAAACCGATATTGAAAAACCGATATTGAAAAACCTATATCGAAAAACTGATATTGCAAAACCGATATTGAATCCGATATTAGAACCGATATTGAAAAACCGATATTGTAAAACAAATATTGAAAAACTGATATTGAAAAACGGATTTTGAAAAATAAATATTGAAAAACCTATATCGAAAAACTGATATTGCAAAACCGATATTGAATCCGATATTAGAACCGATATTGAAAAACCGATATTGTAAAACAAATATTGAAAAACTGATATCGAAAAACTGATATTGAAAAACCTATATCGAAAAACTGATATTGCAAAACCGATATTGAATCCGATATTAGAACCGATATTGAAAATCCGATATTGTAAAACAAATAGTGAAAAACTGATATTGAAAAACCGATATTGAAAAAGCGATATTGTAAAACTGATATTGCAAAACCGATATTGAATCCGATATTAGAACCGATATTGAAAATCCGATATTGGAGAACAAATATTGAAAAACTGATATCGAAAAACTGATATTGAAAAACCGATATTGTAAAACAAATATTGAAAAACTGATATTGAAAAACCGATATTGAAAAAGCGATATTGTAAAACTGATATGGAAAAACCGATATTGAATCCGATATTAGAACCGATATTGTAAAACAAATATTGAAAAACTGATGTCGAAAAGCTGATATTGAAAAACCGATATTGAAAAACCTATATCGAAAAACTGATATTGAAAAACCGATATTGAAAAACCGATATTGAAACCGATATTAGAACCGATATTGAAAAACCGATATTGAAAAACCGATATTGAAAAACCTATATCGAAAAACTGATTTTGCAAAACCGATATTGAATCCGATATTAGAACCGATATTGAAAAACCGATATTGTAAAACAAATATTGAAAAACTGATATTGAAAAACCGATATTGAAAAACAAATCTTGAAAAACCTATATCGAAAAACTGATTTTGCAAAACCGATATTGAATCCGATATTAGAACCGATATTGAAAAACCGATATTGTAAAACAAATATTGAAAAACTGATATTGAAAAACCGATATTGAAAAAGCGATATTGTAAAACCAATATTGAAAACCTTATATCGAAAAACTGATATTGCAAAACCGATATTGTAAAACAAATATTGAAAAACTGATATCGAAAAACTGATATTGCAAAACTGATATTGTAAAACCGATATTCAATCCGATATTAGAACCGATATTGAAAAACCGATATTGAAAAACAAATATTGATAAACTGATATTGAAAAACCGATATTGAAAAAGCGATATTGTAAAACTGATATTGAAAAACCGATATTGAATCCGATAATAGAACCGATATTCAAAAACCGATATTGGAGAATAAATATTGAAAAACTGATATCGAAAAACTGATATTGAAAAACCTATATCGAAAAACTGATATTGCAAAAAAGATATTGAATCCGATATTAGAACCGATATTGAAAAACCGATATTGTAAAACAAATATTGAAAAACTGATATCGAAAAACTGATATTGAAAAACCGATATTGAAAAACCGATATTGAAAAACCTATATCGAAAAACTGATATTGCAAAACCGATATTGAATCCGATATTAGTACCGATATTGAAAAACCGATATTGAAAAACCGATTTTGAAAAACAAATCTTGAAAAACCTATATCGAAAAACTGATTTTGCAAAACCGATATTGAATCCGATATTAGAACCGATATTGAAAAACCGATATTGTAAAACAAATATTGAAAAACTGATATTGAAAAACCGATATTGAAAAAGCGATATTGTAAAACCAATATTGAAAACCTTATATCGAAAAACTGATATGGCAAAACCGATATTGTAAAACAAATATTGAAACCGATATTAGAACCGATATTGAAAAACCGATATTGAAAAACCGATATTGAAAAACCTATATCGAAAAACTGATATTGCAAAACCGATATTGAATCCGATATTAGAACCGATATTGAAAAACCGATATTGTAAAACAAATATTGAAAAACTGATATTGAAGAACCGATTTTGAAAAACAAATCTTGAAAAACCTATATCGAAAAACTGATTTTGCAAAACCGATATTGAATCCGATATTAGAACCGATATTGAAAAACCGATATTGTAAAACAAATATTGAAAAACTGATATTGAAAAACCGATATTGAAAAACAAATCTTGAAAAACCTATATCGAAAAACTGATTTTGCAAAACCGATATTGAATCCGATATTAGAACCGATATTGAAAAACCGATATTGTAAAACAAATATTGAAAAACTGATATTGAAAAACCGATATTGAAAAAGCGATATTGTAAAACCAATATTGAAAACCTTATATCGAAAAACTGATATTGCAAAACCGATATTGTAAAACAAATATTGAAAAACTGATATCGAAAAACTGATATTGCAAAACTGATATTGAAAAACCGATATTCAATCCGATATTAGAACCGATATTGAAAAACCGATATTGAAAAACAAATATTGAAAAACTGATATTGAAAAACCGATATTGAAAAAGCGATATTGTAAAACTGATATTGAAAAACCGATATTGAATCCGATAATAGAACCGATATTCAAAAACCGATATTGGAGAATAAATATTGAAAAACTGATATCGAAAAACTGATATTGAAAAACTGATATCGAAAAACTGATATTGAAAAACCTATATCGAAAAACTGATATTGCAAAACCGATATTGAATCCGATATTAGAACCGATATTGAAAAACCGATATTGTAAAACAAATATTGAAAAACTGATATTGAAAAACCGATATTGAAAAAGCGATATTGTAAAACTGATATTGAAAAACCTATATCGAAAAACTGATATTGCAAAACCGATATTGAATCCGATATTAGTACCGATATTGAAAAACCGATATTGAAAAACTGATATTGAAAAACCGATATTGAAAAACCGATATTGAAACCGATATTAGAACCGATATTGAAAAACCGATATTGTAAAACAAATATTGAAAAACTGATATCGAAAAACTGATATTGAAAAACCGATATTGAAAAACCGATATTGAAAAACTGATATCGAAAAACTGATATTGAAAAACCGATATTGAAAAACTGATATCGAAAAACTGATATTGCAAAACCGATATTGAAAAACCGATATTCAATCCGATATCAGAACCGATATTCAAAAACCGATATTGAAAACCGATATTAGAACCGATATTGAAAAACCGATATTGTAAAACAAATATTGAAAAACCTATATCGAAAAACTGATATTGAAAAACCGATATTGAAAAACCGATATTGAAAACCGATATTGAAAAACCGATATTGAATCCGATATCAGAACCGATATTCAAAAACCGATATTGGAGAACAAATATTGAAAAACTGATATCGATAAACTGATATTGATAAACCGATATTAAAAAACTGATATCGAAAAACTGATATTGAAAAACCGATATTGAAAAACCGATATTGAAAAACCGATATTGAAACCGATATTAGAACCGATATTGAAAAACCGATATTGAAAAACAAATATTGAAAAACTGATATTGAAAAACCGATATTGAAAAAGCGATATTGTAAAACTGTTATTGAAAAACCGATATTGAATCCGATAATAGAACCGATATTCAAAAACCGATATTGGAGAATAAATATTGAAAAACTGATATCGAAAAACTGATATTGAAAAACCTATATCGAAAAACTGATATTGCAAAACCGATATTGAATCCGATATTAGAACCGATATTGAAAAACCGATATTGTAAAACAAATATTGAAAAACTGATATCGAAAAACTGATATTGAAAAACCGATATTGAAAAACGTATATCGAAAAACTGATATTGCAAAACCGATATTGAATCCGATATTAGAACCGATATTGTAAAACAAATATTGATAGACTGATATCGAAGAACTGATATTGAAAAACCGATATTGAAAAACCTATATCGAAAAACTGATATTGCAAAAAAGATATTGAATCCGATATTAGAACCGATATTGAAAAACCGATATTGTAAAACAAATATTGAAAAACTGATATCGAAAAACTGATATTGAAAAACCGATATTGAAAAACCGATATTGAAAAACCTATATCGAAAAACTGATATTGCAAAACCGATATTGAATCCGATATTAGAACCGATATTCAAAAACCGATATTGGAGAACAAATATTGAAAAACTGATATCGAAAAACTGATATTGAAAAACCTATATCGAAAAACTGATATTGCAAAAACGATATTGAATCCGATATTAGAACCGATATTGAAAATCCGATATTGTAAAACAAATATTGAAAAACTGATATTGCAAAACCGATATTGAATCCGATATTAGAACCGATATTGTAAAACAAATATTGAAAGACTGATATCGAAGAACTGATATTGAAAAACCGATATTGAAAAACCGATATTGAAAAACCTATATCGAAAAACTGATATTGCAAAAAAGATATTGAATCCGATATTAGAACCGATATTGAAAAACCGATATTGTAAAACAAATATTGAAAAACTGATATCGAAAAACTGATATTGAAAAACCGATATTGAAAAACCGATATTGAAAAACCTATATCGAAAAACTGATATTGCAAAACCGATATTGAATCCGATATTAGTACCGATATTGAAAAACCGATAATGAAAAACCGATTTTGAAAAACAAATCTTGAAAAACCTATATCGAAAAACTGATTTTGCAAAACCGATATTGAATCCGATATTAGAACCGATATTGAAAAACCGATATTGTAAAACAAATATTGAAAAACTGATATTGAAAAACCGATATTGAAAAAGCGATATTGTAAAACCAATATTGAAAACCTTATATCGAAAAACTGATATTGCAAAACCGATATTGTAAAACAAATATTGAAAAACTGATATCGAAAAACTGATATTGCAAAACTGATATTGAAAAACCGATATTCAATCCGATATTAGAACCGATATTGAAAAACCGATATTGAAAAACAAATATTGAAAAACTGATATTGAAAAACCGATATTGAAAAAGCGATATTGTAAAACTGATATTGAAAAACCGATATTGAATCCGATAATAGAACCGATATTCAAAAACCGATATTGGAGAATAAATATTGAAAAACTGATATCGAAAAACTGATATTGAAAAACCTATATCGAAAAACTGATATTGCAAAACCGATATTGAATCCGATATTAGAACCGATATTGAAAAACCGATATTGAAAAAGCGATATTGTAAAACTGATATTGAAAAACCGATATTGAATCCGATAATAGAACCGATATTCAAAAACCGATATTGGAGAACAAATATTGAAAAACTGATATCGAAAAACTGATATTGAAAAACCTATATCGAAAAACTGATATTGCAAAAACGATATTGAATCCGATATTAGAACCGATATTGAAAATCCGATATTGTAAAACAAATATTGAAAAACTGATATTGCAAAACCGATATTGAATCCGATATTAGAACCGATATTGTAAAACAAATATTGAAAGACTGATATCGAAGAACTGATATTGAAAAACCGATATTGAAAAACCGATATTGAAAAACCTATATCGAAAAACTGATATTGCAAAAAAGATATTGAATCCGATATTAGGACCGATATTGAAAAACCGATATTGTAAAACAAATATTGAAAAACTGATATCGAAAAACTGATATTGAAAAACCGATATTGAAAAACCGATATTGAAAAACCTATATCGAAAAACTGATATTGCAAAACCGATATTGAATCCGATATTAGTACCGATATTGAAAAACCGATATTGAAAAACCGATTTTGAAAAACAAATCTTGAAAAACCTATATCGAAAAACTGATTTTGCAAAACCGATATTGAATCCGATATTAGAACCGATATTGAAAAACCGATATTGTAAAACAAATATTGAAAAACTGATATTGAAAAACCGATATTGAAAAAGCGATATTGTAAAACCAATATTGAAAACCTTATATCGAAAAACTGATATTGCAAAACCGATATTGTAAAACAAATATTGAAAAACTGATATCGAAAAACTGATATTGCAAAACTGATATTGAAAAACCGATATTCAATCCGATATTAGAACCGATATTGAAAAACCGATATTGAAAAACAAATATTGAAAAACTGATATTGAAAAACCGATATTGAAAAAGCGATATTGTAAAACTGATATTGAAAAACCGATATTGAATCCGATAATAGAACCGATATTCAAAAACCGATATTGGAGAATAAATATTGAAAAACTGATATCGAAAAACTGATATTGAAAAACCTATATCGAAAAACTGATATTGCAAAACCGATATTGAATCCGATATTAGAACCGATATTGAAAAACCGATATTGAAAAAGCGATATTGTAAAACTGATATTGAAAAACCGATATTGAATCCGATAATAGAACCGATATTCAAAAACCGATATTGGAGAACAAATATTGAAAAACTGATATCGAAAAACTGATATTGAAAAACCTATATCGAAAAACTGATATTGCAAAAACGATATTGAATCCGATATTAGAACCGATATTGAAAATCCGATATTGTAAAACAAATATTGAAAAACTGATATTGCAAAACCGATATTGAATCCGATATTAGAACCGATATTGTAAAACAAATATTGAAAGACTGATATCGAAGAACTGATATTGAAAAACCGATATTGAAAAACCGATATTGAAAAACCTATATCGAAAAACTGATATTGCAAAAAAGATATTGAATCCGATATTAGAACCGATATTGAAAAACCGATATTGTAAAACAAATATTGAAAAACTGATATCGAAAAACTGATATTGAAAAACCGATATTGAAAAACCGATATTGAAAAACCTATATCGAAAAACTGATATTGCAAAACCGATATTGAATCCGATATTAGTACCGATATTGAAAAACCGATATTGAAAAACCGATTTTGAAAAACAAATCTTGAAAAACCTATATCGAAAAACTGATTTTGCAAAACCGATATTGAATCCGATATTAGAACCGATATTGAAAAACCGATATTGTAAAACAAATATTGAAAAACTGATATTGAAAAACCGATATTGAAAAAGCGATATTGTAAAACCAATATTGAAAACCTTATATCGAAAAACTGATATTGCAAAACCGATATTGTAAAACAAATATTGAAACCGATATTAGAACCGATATTGAAAAACCGATATTGAAAAACCTATATCGAAAAACTGATATTGCAAAACCGATATTGAATCCGATATTAGAACCGATATTGAAAAACCGATATTGTAAAACAAATATTGAAAAACTGATATTGAAGAACCGATTTTGAAAAACAAATCTTGAAAAACCTATATCGAAAAACTGATTTTGCAAAACCGATATTGAATCCGATATTAGAACCGATATTGAAAAACCGATATTGTAAAACAAATATTGAAAAACTGATATTGCAAAACCGATATTGTAAAACAAATATTGAAACCGATATTAGAACCGATATTGAAAAACCGATATTGAAAAACCGATATTGAAAAACCGATATTGAAAAACCTATATCGAAAAACTGTTATTGCAAAACCGATATTGAATCCGATATTAGAACCGATATTGAAAAACCGATATTGTAAAACAAATATTGAAAAACTGATATTGAAGAACCGATTTTGAAAAACAAATCTTGAAAAACCTATATCGAAAAACTGATTTTGCAAAACCGATATTGAATCCGATATTAGAACCGATATTGAAAAACCGATATTGAAAAACCGATATTGAAAAACCTATATCGAAAAACTGATATTGCAAAAAAGATATTGAATCCGATATTAGAACCGATATTGAAAAACCGATATTGTAAAACAAATATTGAAAAACTGATATCGAAAAACTGATATTGAAAAACCGATATTGAAAAACCGATATTGAAAAACCTATATCGAAAAACTGATATTGCAAAACCGATA
This sequence comes from Andrena cerasifolii, assembly GCF_050908995.1. Classification (NCBI taxonomy): domain Eukaryota; kingdom Metazoa; phylum Arthropoda; class Insecta; order Hymenoptera; family Andrenidae; genus Andrena; species Andrena cerasifolii. The sequence goes on along the minus strand of NW_027485191.1, from coordinate 19,425 downwards.
TTGAATCCGATATTAGTACCGATATTGAAAAACCGATATTGAAAAACCGATATTGAAAAACCTATATCGAAAAACTGATTTTGCAAAACCGATATTGAATCCGATATTAGAACCGATATTGAAAAACCGATATTGTAAAACAAATATTGAAAAACTGATATTGAAAAACCGATATTGAAAAAGCGATATTGTAAAACCAATATTGAAAACCTTATATCGAAAAACTGATATTGCAAAACCGATATTGTAAAACAAATATTGAAAAACTGATATCGAAAAACTGATATTGCAAAACTGATATTGAAAAACCGATATTCAATCCGATATTAGAACCGATATTGAAAAACCGATATTGAAAAACAAATATTGAAAAACTGATATTGAAAAACCGATATTGAAAAAGCGATATTGTAAAACTGATATTGAAAAACCGATATTGAATCCGATAATAGAACCGATATTCAAAAACCGATATTGGAGAATAAATATTGAAAAACTGATATCGAAAAACTGATATTGAAAAACCTATATCGAAAAACTGATATTGCAAAACCGATATTGAATCCGATATTAGAACCGATATTGAAAAACCGATATTGAAAAAGCGATATTGTAAAACTGATATTGAAAAACCGATATTGAATCCGATAATAGAACCGATATTCAAAAACCGATATTGGAGAACAAATATTGAAAAACTGATATCGAAAAACTGATATTGAAAAACCTATATCGAAAAACTGATATTGCAAAAACGATATTGAATCCGATATTAGAACCGATATTGAAAATCCGATATTGTAAAACAAATATTGAAAAACTGATATTGCAAAACCGATATTGAATCCGATATTAGAACCGATATTGTAAAACAAATATTGAAAGACTGATATCGAAGAACTGATATTGAAAAACCGATATTGAAAAACCGATATTGAAAAACCTATATCGAAAAACTGATATTGCAAAAAAGATATTGAATCCGATATTAGAACCGATATTGAAAAACCGATATTGTAAAACAAATATTGAAAAACTGATATCGAAAAACTGATATTGAAAAACCGATATTGAAAAACCGATATTGAAAAACCTATATCGAAAAACTGATATTGCAAAACCGATATTGAATCCGATATTAGTACCGATATTGAAAAACCGATATTGAAAAACCGATTTTGAAAAACAAATCTTGAAAAACCTATATCGAAAAACTGATTTTGCAAAACCGATATTGAATCCGATATTAGAACCGATATTGAAAAACCGATATTGTAAAACAAATATTGAAAAACTGATATTGAAAAACCGATATTGAAAAAGCGATATTGTAAAACCAATATTGAAAATCTTATATCGAAAAACTGATATTGCAAAACCGATATTGTAAAACAAATATTGAAACCGATATTAGAACCGATATTGAAAAACCGATATTGAAAAACCGATATTGAAAAACCGATATTGAAAAACCTATATCGAAAAACTGTTATTGCAAAACCGATATTGAATCCGATATTAGAACCGATATTGAAAAAACCGATATTGTAAAACAAATATTGAAAAACTGATATTGAAGAACCGATTTTGAAAAACAAATCTTGAAAAAACCTATATCGAAAAACTGATTTTGCAAAACCGATATTGAATCCGATATTAGAACCGATATTGAAAAACCGATATTGAAAAACCGATATTGAAAACCTATATCGAAAAACTGATATTGCAAAAAAGATATTGAATCCGATATTAGGACCGATATTGAAAAACCGATATTGTAAAACAAATATTGAAAAACTGATATCGAAAAACTGATATTGAAAAACCGATATTGAAAAACCGATATTGAAAAACCTATATCGAAAAACTGATATTGCAAAACCGATATTGAATCCGATATTAGTACCGATATTGAAAAACCGATATTGAAAAACCGATTTTGAAAAACAAATCTTGAAAAACCTATATCGAAAAACTGATTTTGCAAAAACCGATATTGAATCCGATATTAGAACCGATATTGAAAAACCGATATTGAAAAACTGATATTGAAAAACCGATATTGAAAAACCGATATTGTAAAACAAATATTGAAAAACTGATATTGAAAAACCGATATTGAAAAAGCGATATTGTAAAACTGATATGGAAAAACCGATATTGAATCCGATATTAGAACCGATATTGTAAAACAAATATTGAAAAACTGATATCGAAAAACTGATATTGAAAAACCGATATTGAAAAACCTATATCGAAAAACTGATATTGAAAAACCGACATTGAAAAACCGATATTGAAACCGATATTAGAACCGATATTCAAAAACCGATATTGAAAAACCGATATTGAAAAACCTATATCGAAAAACTGATATTGCAAAACCGATATTGAATCCGATATTAGAACCGATATTGAAAAACCGATATTGTAAAACAAATATTGAAAAACTGATATTGAAAAACGGATTTTGAAAAACAAATATTGAAAAACCTATATCGAAAAACTGATATTGCAAAACCGATATTGAATCCGATATTAGAACCGATATTGAAAAACCGATATTGTAAAACAAATATTGAAAAACTGATATCGAAAAACTGATATTGAAAAACCTATATCGAAAAACTGATATTGCAAAACCGATATTGAATCCGATATTAGAACCGATATTGAAAATCCGATATTGTAAAACAAATAGTGAAAAACTGATATTGAAAAACCGATATTGAAAAAGCGATATTGTAAAACTGATATTGCAAAACCGATATTGAATCCGATATTAGAACCGATATTGAAAATCCGATATTGGAGAACAAATATTGAAAAACTGATATCGAAAAACTGATATTGAAAAACCGATATTGTAAAACAAATATTGAAAAACTGATATTGAAAAACCGATATTGAAAAAGCGATATTGTAAAACTGATATGGAAAAACCGATATTGAATCCGATATTAGAACCGATATTGTAAAACAAATATTGAAAAACTGATGTCGAAAAGCTGATATTGAAAAACCGATATTGAAAAACCTATATCGAAAAACTGATATTGAAAAACCGATATTGAAAAACCGATATTGAAACCGATATTAGAACCGATATTGAAAAACCGATATTGAAAAACCGATATTGAAAAACCTATATCGAAAAACTGATTTTGCAAAACCGATATTGAATCCGATATTAGAACCGATATTGAAAAACCGATATTGTAAAACAAATATTGAAAAACTGATATTGAAAAACCGATATTGAAAAACAAATCTTGAAAAACCTATATCGAAAAACTGATTTTGCAAAACCGATATTGAATCCGATATTAGAACCGATATTGAAAAACCGATATTGTAAAACAAATATTGAAAAACTGATATTGAAAAACCGATATTGAAAAAGCGATATTGTAAAACCAATATTGAAAACCTTATATCGAAAAACTGATATTGCAAAACCGATATTGTAAAACAAATATTGAAAAACTGATATCGAAAAACTGATATTGCAAAACTGATATTGTAAAACCGATATTCAATCCGATATTAGAACCGATATTGAAAAACCGATATTGAAAAACAAATATTGATAAACTGATATTGAAAAACCGATATTGAAAAAGCGATATTGTAAAACTGATATTGAAAAACCGATATTGAATCCGATAATAGAACCGATATTCAAAAACCGATATTGGAGAATAAATATTGAAAAACTGATATCGAAAAACTGATATTGAAAAACCTATATCGAAAAACTGATATTGCAAAAAAGATATTGAATCCGATATTAGAACCGATATTGAAAAACCGATATTGTAAAACAAATATTGAAAAACTGATATCGAAAAACTGATATTGAAAAACCGATATTGAAAAACCGATATTGAAAAACCTATATCGAAAAACTGATATTGCAAAACCGATATTGAATCCGATATTAGTACCGATATTGAAAAACCGATATTGAAAAACCGATTTTGAAAAACAAATCTTGAAAAACCTATATCGAAAAACTGATTTTGCAAAACCGATATTGAATCCGATATTAGAACCGATATTGAAAAACCGATATTGTAAAACAAATATTGAAAAACTGATATTGAAAAACCGATATTGAAAAAGCGATATTGTAAAACCAATATTGAAAACCTTATATCGAAAAACTGATATGGCAAAACCGATATTGTAAAACAAATATTGAAACCGATATTAGAACCGATATTGAAAAACCGATATTGAAAAACCGATATTGAAAAACCTATATCGAAAAACTGATATTGCAAAACCGATATTGAATCCGATATTAGAACCGATATTGAAAAACCGATATTGTAAAACAAATATTGAAAAACTGATATTGAAGAACCGATTTTGAAAAACAAATCTTGAAAAACCTATATCGAAAAACTGATTTTGCAAAACCGATATTGAATCCGATATTAGAACCGATATTGAAAAACCGATATTGTAAAACAAATATTGAAAAACTGATATTGAAAAACCGATATTGAAAAACAAATCTTGAAAAACCTATATCGAAAAACTGATTTTGCAAAACCGATATTGAATCCGATATTAGAACCGATATTGAAAAACCGATATTGTAAAACAAATATTGAAAAACTGATATTGAAAAACCGATATTGAAAAAGCGATATTGTAAAACCAATATTGAAAACCTTATATCGAAAAACTGATATTGCAAAACCGATATTGTAAAACAAATATTGAAAAACTGATATCGAAAAACTGATATTGCAAAACTGATATTGAAAAACCGATATTCAATCCGATATTAGAACCGATATTGAAAAACCGATATTGAAAAACAAATATTGAAAAACTGATATTGAAAAACCGATATTGAAAAAGCGATATTGTAAAACTGATATTGAAAAACCGATATTGAATCCGATAATAGAACCGATATTCAAAAACCGATATTGGAGAATAAATATTGAAAAACTGATATCGAAAAACTGATATTGAAAAACTGATATCGAAAAACTGATATTGAAAAACCTATATCGAAAAACTGATATTGCAAAACCGATATTGAATCCGATATTAGAACCGATATTGAAAAACCGATATTGTAAAACAAATATTGAAAAACTGATATTGAAAAACCGATATTGAAAAAGCGATATTGTAAAACTGATATTGAAAAACCTATATCGAAAAACTGATATTGCAAAACCGATATTGAATCCGATATTAGTACCGATATTGAAAAACCGATATTGAAAAACTGATATTGAAAAACCGATATTGAAAAACCGATATTGAAACCGATATTAGAACCGATATTGAAAAACCGATATTGTAAAACAAATATTGAAAAACTGATATCGAAAAACTGATATTGAAAAACCGATATTGAAAAACCGATATTGAAAAACTGATATCGGAAAACTGATATTGAAAAACCGATATTGAAAAACTGATATCGAAAAACTGATATTGCAAAACCGATATTGAAAAACCGATATTCAATCCGATATCAGAACCGATATTCAAAAACCGATATTGAAAACCGATATTAGAACCGATATTGAAAATCCGATATTGTAAAACAAATATTGAAAAACCTATATCGAAAAACTGATATTGAAAAACCGATATTGAAAAACCGATATTGAAAACCGATATTGAAAAACCGATATTGAATCCGATATCAGAACCGATATTCAAAAACCGATATTGGAGAACAAATATTGAAAAACTGATATCGATAAACTGATATTGATAAACCGATATTAAAAAACTGATATCGAAAAACTGATATTGAAAAACCGATATTGAAAAACCGATATTGAAAAACCGATATTGAAACCGATATTAGAACCGATATTGAAAAACCGATATTGAAAAACAAATATTGAAAAACTGATATTGAAAAACCGATATTGAAAAAGCGATATTGTAAAACTGTTATTGAAAAACCGATATTGAATCCGATAATAGAACCGATATTCAAAAACCGATATTGGAGAATAAATATTGAAAAACTGATATCGAAAAACTGATATTGAAAAACCTATATCGAAAAACTGATATTGCAAAACCGATATTGAATCCGATATTAGAACCGATATTGAAAAACCGATATTGTAAAACAAATATTGAAAAACTGATATCGAAAAACTGATATTGAAAAACCGATATTGAAAAACGTATATCGAAAAACTGATATTGCAAAACCGATATTGAATCCGATATTAGAACCGATATTGTAAAACAAATATTGAAAAACTGATATCGAAAAACTGATATTGAAAAACCTATATCGAAAAAGCGATATTGTAAAACTGATATTGAAAAACCGATATTGAATCCGATAATAGAACCGATATTCAAAAACCGATATTGGAGAACAAATATTGAAAAACTGATATCGAAAAACTGATATTGAAAAACCTATATCGAAAACCTGATATTGCAAAAACGATATTGAATCCGATATTAGAACCGATATTGAAAATCCGATATTGTAAAACAAATATTGAAAAACTGATATTGCAAAACCGATATTGAATCCGATATTAGAACCGATATTGTAAAACAAATATTGAAAGACTGATATCGAAAAACTGATATTGAAAAACCGATATTGAAAAACCGATATTGAAAAACCTATATCGAAAAACTGATATTGCAAAAAAGATATTGAATCCGATATTAGAACCGATATTGAAAAACCGATATTGAAAAACCTATATCGAAAAACTGATATTGCAAAACCGATATTGAATCCGATATTAGTACCGATATTGGAAAACCGATATTGAAAAACTGATATTGAAAAACCGATATTGAAAAACCGATATTGAAACCGATATTAGAACCGATATTGAAAAACCGATATTGTAAAACAAATATTGAAAAACTGATATCGAAAAACTGATATTGAAAAACCGATATTGAAAAACCGATATTGAAAAACTGATATCGAAAAACTGATATTGAAAAACCGATATTGAAAAACTGATATCGAAAAACTGATATTGCAAAACCGATATTGAAAAACCGATATTCAATCCGATATCAGAACCGATATTCAAAAACCGATATTGAAAACCGATATTAGAACCGATATTGAAAAACCGATATTGTAAAACAAATATTGAAAAACCTATATCGAAAAACTGATATTGAAAAACCGATATTGAAAAACCGATATTGAAAACCGATATTGAAAAACCGATATTGAATCCGATATCAGAACCGATATTCAAAAACCGATATTGGAGAACAAATATTGAAAAACTGATATCGATAAACTGATATTGATAAACCGATATTAAAAAACTGATATCGAAAAACTGATATTGAAAAACCGATATTGAAAAACCGATATTGAAACCGATATTAGAACCGATATTGAAAAACCGATATTGAAAAACAAATATTGAAAAACTGATATTGAAAAACCGATATTGAAAAAGCGATATTGTAAAACTGTTATTGAAAAACCGATATTGTATCCGATAATAGAACCGATATTCAAAAACCGATATTGGAGAATAAATATTGAAAAACTGATATCGAAAAACTGATATTGAAAAACCTATATCGAAAAACTGATATTGCAAAACCGATATTGAATCCGATATTAGAACCGATATTGAAAAACCGATATTGTAAAACAAATATTGAAAAACTGATATCGAAAAACTGATATTGAAAAACCTATATCGAAAAACTGAAATTGCAAAACCGATATTGAAACCGATATTAGAACCGATATTGAAAAACCGATATTGTAAAACAAATATTGAAAAACTGATATTGAAAAACTGATATTGAAAAACCGATATTGAAAAACCGATATTGAAAAACTGATATCGAAAAACTGATATTGAAAAACCGATATTGAAAAACTGATATCGAAAAACTGATATTGCAAAACCGATATTGAAAAACCGATATTCAATCCGATATCAGAACCGATATTCAAAAAACCGATATTGAAAACCGATATTAGAACCGATATTGAAAAACCGATATTGAATCCGATATCAGAACCGATATTCAAAAACCGATATTGGAGAACAAATATTGAAAAACTGATATCGATAAACTGATATTGATAAACCGATATTAAAAAACTGATATCGAAAAACTGATATTGAAAAACCGATATTGAAAAACCGATATTGAAAAACCGATATTGAAACCGATATTAGAACCGATATTGAAAAACCGATATTGAAAAACAAATATTGAAAAACTGATATTGAAAAACCGATATTGAAAAAGCGATATTGTAAAACTGTTATTGAAAAACCGATATTGAATCCGATAATAGAACCGATATTCAAAAACCGATATTGGAGAATAAATATTGAAAAACTGATATCGAAAAACTGATATTGAAAAACCTATATCGAAAAACTGATATTGCAAAACCGATATTGAATCCGATATTAGAACCGATATTGAAAAACCGATATTGTAAAACAAATATTGAAAAACTGATATCGAAAAACTGATATTGAAAAACCGATATTGAAAAACGTATATCGAAAAACTGATATTGCAAAACCGATATTGAATCCGATATTAGAACCGATATTGTAAAACAAATATTGAAAAACTGATATCGAAAAACTGATATTGAAAAACCTATATCGAAAAACTGATATTGCAAAACCGATATTGAATCCGATATTAGAACCGATATTAAAAAACCGATATTGTAAAACAAATATTGAAAAACTGATATTGAAAAACCTATATCGAAAAACTGATATTGAAAAACCGATATTGAAAAACCGATATTGAAAAACCGATATTGAAAAACCGATATTGAAAAACCGATATTGAAACCGATATTAGAACCGATATTGAAAAACCGATATTGAAAAACCGATATTGAAAAACCTATATCGAAAAACTGATATTGAAAAACCGATATTGAAAAACCGATATTGAAACCGATATTAGAACCGATATTGAAAAACCGATATTGAAAAACCGATATTGAAAAACCTATATCGAAAAACTGATATTGCAAAACCGATATTGAATCCGATATTAGAACCGATATTGAAAAACCGATATTGTAAAACAAATATTGAAAAACTGATATTGAAAAACCGATTTTGAAAAACAAATCTTGAAAAACCTATATCGAAAAACTGATTTTGCAAAGCCGATATTGAATCCGATATTAGAACCGATATTGAAAAACCGATATTGTAAAACAAATATTGAAAACCTGATATTGAAAAACCGATATTGAAAAACAAATCTTGAAAAACCTATATCGAAAAACTGATTTTGCAAAACCGATATTGAATCCGATATTAGAACCGATATTGAAAAACCGATATTGTAAAACAAATATTGAAAAACTGATATTGAAAAACCGATATTGAAAAAGCGATATTGTAAAACCAATATTGAAAACCTTATATCGAAAAACTGATATTGCAAAACCGATATTGTAAAACAAATATTGAAAAACTGATATCGAAAAACTGATATTGCAAAACTGATATTGAAAAACCGATATTCAATCCGATATTAGAACCGATATTGAAAAACCGATACTGAAAAACAAATATTGAAAAACTGATATTGAAAAACCGATATTGAAAAAGCGATATTGTAAAACTGATATTGAAAAACCGATATTGAATCCGATAATAGAACCGATATTCAAAAACCGATATTGGAGAATAAATATTGAAAAACTGATATCGAAAAATTGATATTGAAAAACCTTTATCGAAAAACTGATATTGCAAAACCGATATTGAATCCGATATTAGAACCGATATTGAAAAACCGATATTGTAAAACAAATATTGAAAAACTGATATTGAAAAACCGATATTGAAAAAGCGATATTGTAAAACTGATATTGAAAAACCGATATTGAATCCGATAATAGAACCGATATTCAAAAACCGATATTGGAGAACAAATATTGAAAAACTGATATCGAAAAACTGATATTGAAAAACCTATATCGAAAAACTGATATTGCAAAAACGATATTGAATCCGATATTAGAACCGATATTGAAAAACCGATATTGTAAAACAAATATTGAAAAACTGATATTGCAAAACCGATATTGAATCCGATATTAGAACCGATATTGTAAAACAAATATTGAAAGACTGATATCGAAAAACTGATATTGAAAAACCGATATTGAAAAACCGATATTGAAAAACCTATATCGAAAAACTGATATTGCAAAAAAGATATTGAATCCGATATTAGAACCGATATTGAAAAACCGATATTGTAAAACAAATATTGAAAAACTGATATTGAAAAACCGATATTGAAAAACCTATATTGAATCCGATATTAGAACCGATATTGAAAAACCGATATTGTAAAACAAATATTGAAAAACTGATATTGAAAAACCGATATTGAAAAACCGATATTGAAAACCGATATTGAAAAAGCGATATTGTAAAACTGTTATTGAAAAACCGATATTGAATCCGATAATAGAACCGATATTCAAAAACCGATATTGGAGAATAAATATTGAAAAACTGATATTGAAAAACTGAAATCGAAAAACTGATATTGAAAAACCGATATTGAAAAACCGATATTGAAAAACTGATATCGAAAAACTGATATTGAAAAACCGATATTGAAAAACTGATATCGAAAAACTGATATTGCAAAACCGATATTGAAAAACCGATATTCAATCCGATATCAGAACCGATATTCAAAAACCGATATTGAAAACCGATATTAGAACCGATATTGAAAAACCGATATTGTAAAACAAATATTGAAAAACCTATATCGAAAAACTGATATTGAAAAACCGATATTGAAAAACCGATATTGAAAACCGATATTGAAAAAGCGATATTGTAAAACTGTTATTGAAAAACCGATATTGAATCCGATAATAGAACCGATATTCAAAAACCGATATTGGAGAATAAATATTGAAAAACTGATATCGAAAAACTGATATTGAAAAACCTATATCGAAAAACTGATATTGCAAAACCGATATTGAATCCGATATTAGAACCGATATTGAAAAACCGATATTGTAAAACAAATATTGAAAAACTGATATCGAAAAACTGATATTGAAAAACCGATATTGAAAAACCTATATCGAAAAACTGATATTGCAAAACCGATATTGAATCCGATATTAGAACCGATATTGTAAAACAAATATTGAAAAACTGATATCGAAAAACTGATATTGAAAAACCTATATCGAAAAACTGATATTGCAAAACCGATATTGAATCCGATATTAGAACCGATATTAAAAAACCGATATTGTAAAACAAATATTGAAAAACTGATATTGAAAAACCGATATTGAACAAGCGATATTGTAAAACTGATATTGAAAAACCGATATTGAATCCGATAATAGAACCGATATTCAAAAACCGATATTGGAGAACAAATATTGAAAAACTGATATCGAAAAACTGATATTGAAAAACCTATAGCGAAAAACTGATATTGCAAAACCGATATTGTAAAACAAATATTGAAAAACTGATATCGAAAAACTGATATTGCAAAACTGATATTGAAAAACCGATATTCAATCCGATATTAGAACCGATATTGAAAAACCGATATTGAAAAACAAATATTGAAAAACTGATATTGAAAAACCGATATTGAAAAAGCGATATTGTAAAACTGATATTGAAAAACCGATATTGAATCCGATAATAGAACCGATATTCAAAAACCGATATTGGAGAATAAATATTGAAAAACTGATATCGAAAAATTGATATTGAAAAACCTTGATCGAAAAACTGATATTGCAAAACCGATATTGAATCCGATATTAGAACCGATATTGAAAAACCGATATTGTAAAACAAATATTGAAAAACTGATATTGCAAAACCGATATTGAATCCGATATTAGAACCGATATTGTAAAACAAATATTGAAAGACTGATATCGAAAAACTGATATTGAAAAACCGATATTGAAAAACCGATATTGAAAAACCTATATCGAAAAACTGATATTGCAAAAAAGATATTGAATCCGATATTAGAACCGATATTGAAAAACCGATATTGTAAAACAAATATTGAAAAACTGATATCGAAAAACTGATATTGAAAAACCGATATTGAAAAACCGATATTGAAAAACCTATATCGAAAAACTGATATTGCAAAACCGATATTGAATCCGATATTAGTACCGATATTGAAAAACCGATATTGAAAAACTGATATTGAAAAACCGATATTGAAAAACCGATATTGAAACCGATATTAGAACCGATATTGAAAAACCGATATTGTAAAACAAATATTGAAAAACTGATATCGAAAAACTGATATTGAAAAACCGATATTGAAAAACCGATATTGAAAAACTGATATCGAAAAACTGATATTGAAAAACCGATATTGAAAAACTGATATCGAAAAACTGATATTGCAAAACCGATATTGAAAAACCGATATTCAATCCGATATCAGAACCGATATTCAAAAACCGATATTGAAAACCGATATTAGAACCGATATTGAAAAACCGATATTGTAAAACAAATATTGAAAAACCTATATCGAAAAACTGATATTGAAAAACCGATATTGAAAAACCGATATTGAAAACCGATATTGAAAAAGCGATATTGTAAAACTGTTATTGAAAAACCGATATTGAATCCGATATTAGAACCGATATTGAAAAACCGATATTGTAAAACAAATATTGAAAAACTGATATTGAAAAACCGATATTGAACAAGCGATATTGTAAAACTGATATTGAAAAACCGATATTGTATCCGATAATAGAACCGATATTCAAAAACCGATATTGGAGAACAAATATTGAAAAACTGATATCGAAAAACTGATATTGAAAAACCTATATCGAAAAACTGATATTGCAAAACCGATATTGAATCCGATATTAGAACCGATATTGTAAAACAAATATTGAAAAACTGATATTGAAAAACCGATATTGAAAAAGCGATATTGTAAAACCAATATTGAAAACCTTATATCGAAAAACTGATATTGCAAAACCGATATTGTAAAACAAATATTGAAAAACTGATATCGAAAAACTGATATTGCAAAACTGATATTGAAAAACCGATATTCAATCCGATATTAGAACCGATATTGAAAAACCGATATTGTAAAACAAATATTGAAAAACTGATATTGAAAAACCGATATTGAAAAAGCGATATTGTAAAACTGATATTGAATCCGATAATAGAACCGATATTCAAAAACCGATATTGGAGAACAAATATTGAAAAACTGATATCGAAAAACTGATATTGAAAAACCTATATCGAAAAACTGATATTGCAAAACCGATATTGAATCCGATATTAGAACCGATATTGTAAAACAAATATTGAAAGACTGATATCGAAAAACTGATATTGAAAAACCGATATTGAAAAACCGATATTGAAAAACCTATATCGAAAAACTGATATTGCAAAAAAGATATTGAATCCGATATTAGAACCGATATTGAAAAACCGATATTGTAAAACAAATATTGAAAAACTGATATTGCAAAACCGATATTGAATCCGATATTAGAACCGATATTGTAAAACAAATATTGAAAGACTGATATCGAAAAACTGATATTGAAAAACCGATATTGAAAAACCGATATTGAAAAACCTATATCGAAAAACTGATATTGCAAAAAAGATATTGAATCCGATATTAGAACCGATATTGAAAAACCGATATTGTAAAACAAATATTGAAAAACTGATATCGAAAAACTGATATTGAAAAACCGATATTGAAAAACCGATATTGAAAAACTGATATCGAAAAACTGATATTGAAAAACCGATATTGAAAAACTGATATCGAAAAACTGATATTGCAAAACCGATATTGAAAAACCGATATTCAATCCGATATCAGAACCGATATTCAAAAACCGATATTGAAAACCGATATTAGAACCGATATTGAAAAACCGATATTGTAAAACAAATATTGAAAAACCTATATCGAAAAACTGATATTGAAAAACCGATATTGAAAAACCGATATTGAAAACCGATATTGAAAAAGCGATATTGTAAAACTGTTATTGAAAAACCGATATTGAATCCGATAATAGAACCGATATTCAAAAACCGATATTGGAGAATAAATATTGAAAAACTGATATCGAAAAACTGATATCGAAAAACTGATATTGAAAAACCTATATCGAAAAACTGATATTGCAAAACCGATATTGAATCCGATATTAGAACCGATATTGAAAAACCGATATTGTAAAACAAATATTGAAAAACTGATATTGAAAAAGCGATATTGAAAAAGCGATATTGTAAAACTGATATTGAAAAACCGATATTGAATCCGATAATAGAACCGATATTCAAAAACCGATATTGGAGAACAAATATTGAAAAACTGATATCGAAAAACTGATATTGAAAAACCTATATCGAAAAACTGATATTGCAAAAACGATATTGAATCCGATATTAGAACCGATATTGAAAAACCGATATTGTAAAACAAATATTGAAAAACTGATATTGCAAAACCGATATTGAATCCGATATTAGAACCGATATTGTAAAACAAATATTGAAAGACTGATATCGAAAAACTGATATTGAAAAACCGATATTGATTGAAACCGATATTAGAACCGATATTGAAAAACAAATATTGAAAAACTGATATCGAAAAACTGATATTGAAAAACCGTAATTGAAAAACCGATATTGAATCCGATATTAGAACCGATTCTCAAAAACCGATATTGAAGAACAAATATTGAAAAACTGATATTGAAAAACCGATATTGAAAAACCGATATTGAAAAACCGATATTGAATCCGATATTAGAACCGATATTGAAAAACCGATATTGAAAAACAAATATTGAAAAACTGATATTGCAAAACCGATATTGAAACCGATATTAGAACCGATATTGAAAAACCGATATTGAAAAACAAATATTGAAAAACTGATATCGAAAAACTGATATTGAAAAACCGATATTGAAAAACCGATATTGAAAAACTGATATCGAAAAACTGATATTGAAAAACCGATATTGAAAAACTGATATCGAAAAACTGATATTGCAAAACCGATATTGAAAAACCGATATTCAATCCGATATCAGAACCGATATTCAAAAACCGATATTGAAAACCGATATTAGAACCGATATTGAAAAACCGATATTGTAAAACAAATATTGAAAAACCTATATCGAAAAACTGATATTGAAAAACCGATATTGAAAAACCGATATTGAAAACCGATATTGAAAAAGCGATATTGTAAAACTGTTATTGAAAAACCGATATTCAATCCGATATCAGAACCGATATTCAAAAACCGATATTGAAAACCGATATTAGAACCGATATTGAAAAACCGATATTGTAAAACAAATATTGAAAAACCTATATCGAAAAACTGATATTGAAAAACCGATATTGAAAAACCGATATTGAAAACCGATATTGAAAAAGCGATATTGTAAAACTGTTATTGAAAAACCGATATTGAATCCGATATTAGAACCGATATTGAAAAACCGATATTGTAAAACAAATATTGAAAAACTGATATTGAAAAACCGATATTGAACAAGCGATATTGTAAAACTGATATTGAAAAACCGATATTGTATCCGATAATAGAACCGATATTCAAAAACCGATATTGGAGAACAAATATTGAAAAACTGATATCGAAAAACTGATATTGAAAAACCTATATCGAAAAACTGATATTGCAAAACCGATATTGAATCCGATATTAGAACCGATATTGAAAAACCGATATTGTAAAACAAATATTGAAAAACTGATATTGAAAAACCGATATTGAAAAAGCGATATTGTAAAACCAATATTGAAAACCTTATATCGAAAAACTGATATTGCAAAACCGATATTGTAAAACAAATATTGAAAAACTGATATCGAAAAACTGATATTGCAAAACTGATATTGAAAAACCGATATTCAATCCGATATTAGAACCGATATTGAAAAACCGATATTGTAAAACAAATATTGAAAAACTGATATTGAAAAACCGATATTGAAAAAGCGATATTGTAAAACTGATATTGAATCCGATAATAGAACCGATATTCAAAAACCGATATTGGAGAACAAATATTGAAAAACTGATATCGAAAAACTGATATTGAAAAACCTATATCGAAAAACTGATATTGCAAAACCGATATTGAATCCGATATTAGAACCGATATTGTAAAACAAATATTGAAAGACTGATATCGAAAAACTGATATTGAAAAACCGATATTGAAAAACCGATATTGAAAAACCTATATCGAAAAACTGATATTGCAAAAAAGATATTGAATCCGATATTAGAACCGATATTGAAAAACCGATATTGTAAAACAAATATTGAAAAACTGATATTGCAAAACCGATATTGAATCCGATATTAGAACCGATATTGTAAAACAAATATTGAAAGACTGATATCGAAAAACTGATATTGAAAAACCGATATTGAAAAACCGATATTGAAAAACCTATATCGAAAAACTGATATTGCAAAAAAGATATTGAATCCGATATTAGAACCGATATTGAAAAACCGATATTGTAAAACAAATATTGAAAAACTGATATCGAAAAACTGATATTGAAAAACCGATATTGAAAAACCGATATTGAAAAACTGATATCGAAAAACTGATATTGAAAAACCGATATTGAAAAACTGATATCGAAAAACTGATATTGCAAAACCGATATTGAAAAACCGATATTCAATCCGATATCAGAACCGATATTCAAAAACCGATATTGAAAACCGATATTAGAACCGATATTGAAAAACCGATATTGTAAAACAAATATTGAAAAACCTATATCGAAAAACTGATATTGCAAAACCGATATTGAATCCGATATTAGAACCGATATTGTAAAACAAATATTGAAAGACTGATATCGAAAAACTGATATTGAAAAACCGATATTGAAAAACCGATATTGAAAAACTGATATCGAAAAACTGATATTGAAAAACCGATATTGAAAAACTGATATCGAAAAACTGATATTGCAAAACCGATATTGAAAAACCGATATTCAATCCGATATCAGAACCGATATTCAAAAACCGATATTGAAAACCGATATTAGAACCGATATTGAAAAACCGATATTGTAAAACAAATATTGAAAAACCTATATCGAAAAACTGATATTGAAAAACCGATATTGAAAAACCGATATTGAAAACCGATATTGAAAAAGCGATATTGTAAAACTGTTATTGAAAAACCGATATTGAATCCGATAATAGAACCGATATTCAAAAACCGATATTGGAGAATAAATATTGAAAAACTGATATCGAAAAACTGATATTGAAAAACCTATATCGAAAAACTGATATTGCAAAACCGATATTGAATCCGATATTAGAACCGATATTGAAAAACCGATATTGTAAAACAAATATTGAAAAACTGATATCGAAAAACTGATATTGAAAAACCGATATTGAAAAACCTATATCGAAAAACTGATATTGCAAAACCGATATTGAATCCGATATTAGAACCGATATTGTAAAACAAATATTGAAAAACTGATATCGAAAAACTGATATTGAAAAACCTATATCGAAAAACTGATATTGCAAAACCGATATTGAATCCGATATTAGAACCGATATTAAAAAACCGATATTGTAAAACAAATATTGAAAAACTGATATTGAAAAACCGATATTGAACAAGCGATATTGTAAAACTGATATTGAAAAACCGATATTGAATCCGATAATAGAACCGATATTCAAAAACCGATATTGGAGAACAAATATTGAAAAACTGATATCGAAAAACTGATATTGAAAAACCTATAGCGAAAAACTGATATTGCAAAACCGATATTGTAAAACAAATATTGAAAAACTGATATCGAAAAACTGATATTGCAAAACTGATATTGAAAAACCGATATTCAATCCGATATTAGAACCGATATTGAAAAACCGATATTGAAAAACAAATATTGAAAAACTGATATTGAAAAACCGATATTGAAAAAGCGATATTGTAAAACTGATATTGAAAAACCGATATTGAATCCGATAATAGAACCGATATTCAAAAACCGATATTGGAGAATAAATATTGAAAAACTGATATCGAAAAATTGATATTGAAAAACCTTGATCGAAAAACTGATATTGCAAAACCGATATTGAATCCGATATTAGAACCGATATTGAAAAACCGATATTGTAAAACAAATATTGAAAAACTGATATTGCAAAACCGATATTGAATCCGATATTAGAACCGATATTGTAAAACAAATATTGAAAGACTGATATCGAAAAACTGATATTGAAAAACCGATATTGAAAAACCGATATTGAAAAACCTATATCGAAAAACTGATATTGCAAAAAAGATATTGAATCCGATATTAGAACCGATATTGAAAAACCGATATTGTAAAACAAATATTGAAAAACTGATATCGAAAAACTGATATTGAAAAACCGATATTGAAAAACCGATATTGAAAAACCTATATCGAAAAACTGATATTGCAAAACCGATATTGAATCCGATATTAGTACCGATATTGAAAAACCGATATTGAAAAACTGATATTGAAAAACCGATATTGAAAAACCGATATTGAAACCGATATTAGAACCGATATTGAAAAACCGATATTGTAAAACAAATATTGAAAAACTGATATCGAAAAACTGATATTGAAAAACCGATATTGAAAAACCGATATTGAAAAACTGATATCGAAAAACTGATATTGAAAAACCGATATTGAAAAACTGATATCGAAAAACTGATATTGCAAAACCGATATTGAAAAACCGATATTCAATCCGATATCAGAACCGATATTCAAAAACCGATATTGAAAACCGATATTAGAACCGATATTGAAAAACCGATATTGTAAAACAAATATTGAAAAACCTATATCGAAAAACTGATATTGAAAAACCGATATTGAAAAACCGATATTGAAAACCGATATTGAAAAAGCGATATTGTAAAACTGTTATTGAAAAACCGATATTGAATCCGATATTAGAACCGATATTGAAAAACCGATATTGTAAAACAAATATTGAAAAACTGATATTGAAAAACGATAGAAGCGATATTGAACAACGATATTGTAAAACTGATATTGAAAAACCGATATTGTATCCGATAATAGAACCGATATTCAAAAACCGATATTGGAGAACAAATATTGAAAAACTGATATCGAAAAACTGATATTGAAAAACCTATATCGAAAAACTGATATTGCAAAACCGATATTGAATCCGATATTAGAACCGATATTGTAAAACAAATATTGAAAAACTGATATTGAAAAACCGATATTGAAA
>NW_027485190.1:0-49133 GCF_050908995.1 Andrena cerasifolii | reverse complement strand
GATGGCACAAAGTAACGTCTCCGGAGAGCAAATCAAAGAGCGAGAAGTGGCGCAGATGTTTCGAGACAGTGACTGTTTAACGAAGAGACGCAGAATTTTCGAACGCCCCTTGAAAGGCCTGCCCCTCTTATTTGCAACTTTAAGGCGATGCCTTTGAAGCTGAAATTTAGTATACCTCTTTCCACTTCATGTTCTCCTGATATATTGGCCAAAATCTGGAGAAAATTTTCAGAATGCACAAAATTGGGCTTTGTAACAGGAAATCATGCCGTCGAAAGAGATGGCACAAAGTAACGTCTGCGGAGAGCAAATCAAAGAGCGAGAAGTGGCGCAGATGTTTCGATATAGTGACTGTTTAACGAAGAGACGCAGAATTTTCGAACGCCTCTTGAAAGGCCTGCGCCTCTTGTTTGCAACTATAAGGCGATGCCTTTGAAGCTGAAATTTAGTATACCTCTTTCCACTTCATGTTCTCCTGATATATTGGCCAAAATCTGGCGAAAATTTTCAGAATGTACAGAATTGGGCTTTGTAGCAGGAGAAAATGCCGTCGAAAGAGATGGCACAAAGTAACGTCTCCGGAGAGCAAATCAAAGAGCGAGAAGTGGCGCAGATGTTTCGAGACAGTGACTGTTTAACGAAGAGACGCAGAATTTTCGAACGCCTCTTGAAAGGCCAGCGCCTCTTATTTGCAACTATAAGGCGATGCCTTTGAAGCTGAAATTTAGTATACCTCTTTCCTCTTCATGTTCTCCTGATATATTGGCCAAAATCTGGCGAAAATTTTCAGAATGCACAGAATTGGGCTTTGTAGCAGGAGAAAATGCCGTCGAAAGAGATGGCACAAAGTAACGTCTCCGGAGAGCAAATCAAAGAGCGAGAAGTGGCGCAGATGTTTCGAGACAGTGACTGTTTAACGAAGAGACGCAGAATTTTCGAACGCCTCTTGAAAGGCCAGCGCCTCTTATTTGCAACTTTAAGGCGATGCCTTTGAAGCTGAAATTTAGTATACCTCTTTCCACTTCATGTTCTCCTGATATATTGGACAAAATCTGGCGAAAATTTTCAGAATGCACAAAATTGTGCTTTGTAACAGGAGAACATGCCGTCGAAAGAGATGGCACAAAGTAACGTCTCCGGAGAGCAAATCAAAGAGCGAGAAGTGGCGCAGATGTTTCGAGACAGTGACTGTTTAACGAAGATACGCAGAATTTTCGAACGCCTCTTGATAGGCCTGTGCCTCTTATTTGCAACTTTAAGGCGATGCCTTTGAAGCTGAAATTTAGTATACCTCTTCCCACTTATGTTCTCCTGATATATTGGCCAAAATCTGGCGAAAATTTTCAGAATGCACAAAATTGGGCTTTGTAATAGGAGAACATGCCGTCGAAAGAGATGGAACAAAGTAACGTCTCCGGAGAGCAAATCAAAAGCGAGAAGTGGCGCAGATGTTTCGAGACAATGACTGTTTAACGAAGAGACGCAGAATTTTCGAACGCCTCTTGAAAGGCCTGCGCCTCTTATTTGCAACTTTAAGGCGATGCCTTTGAAGCTGAAATTTAGTATACCTCTTTCCACTTCATTTTCTCCTGATTTAATGGCCAAAAATCTGGCGAAAATTTTCAGAATGCACAGAATTGGGCTTTGTAACAGGAAATCATGCCGTCGAAAGAGATGGCACAAAGTAACGTCTGCGGTTAGCAAATCAAAGAGCGAGTAGTGGCGCAGATATTTCGAGATAGTGACTGTTTAACGAAGAGACGCAGAATTTTCGAACGCCTCTTGAAAGGCCTGCGCCTCTTATTTGCAACTTTAAGGCGATGCCTTTGAGGCTGAAATTTAGTATACCTCTTTCCACTTCATGTTCTCCTGATATATTGGCCAAAATCTGGCGAAAATTTCGAGAATACACGAAATTGAGCTTTGTAACAGGACAACATGCCGTCGAAAGAGATGGAACAAAGTAACGTCTCCGGAGAGCAAATCAAAGAGCGAGAAGTGACGCAGATGTTTCGAGACAGTGATTGTTTAACAACGAGACGCAGAATTTACGAACGCCTCTTATTTGCAACTTTAAGCGATGCATTTGAAGCTGAAATTTAGTATACCTCTTTCGACTTCATGTTCTCCTGATATATTGACCAAAATATGGCGAAAATTTTCAGAATGCACAAAATTGGGCATGTAACAGGAGAACATGCCGTCGAAAGAGATGGCACAAAGTAACGTCTCCGGAGAGCAAATCAAAGAGCGAGAAGTGGCGCAGATGTTTCGAGACAGTGACTGTTTAACGAAGAGACGCAGAATTTTCGAACGCCTCTTGAAAGGCCTGCGCCTCTTATTTGCAACTTTAAGGCGATGCCTTTGAAGCTGAAATTTAGTATACCGCTTTCCACTTCATGTTCTCCTGATATATTGGCCAAAATCTGGCGAAAATTTTCAGAATGCACAGAATTGGGCTTTGTAGCAGGAGAAAATGCCGTCGAAAGAGATGGCACAAAGTAACGTTTCCGGAGAGCGAATCAAAGAGCGAGAAGTGGCGCAGATGTTTCGAGACAGTGACTGTTTAACGAAGAGCCGCACAATTTTCGAACGCCTCTTGAAAGGCCTGCGCCTCTGATTTGATACTTTTAAGCGATGCCTTAGAAGCTGAAATTTAGTATACCTCTTTCCACTTCATGTTCTCCTGATATATTGGCCAAAATCTAGCGAAAATTCTCAGAATGCACAAAATTGGGCTTTGTAACAGGAGAACATGCCGTCGAAAGAGATGGCACAAAGTAACGTCTCCGGAGAGCAAATCAAAGAGCGAGAAGTGGCGCAGATGTTTCGAGACAGTGACTGTTTAACGAAGACACGCAGAATTTTCGAACGCCTCTTGAAAGGCCTGCGCCTCTGATTTGCAACTTTAAGGCGATGCCTTTGAAGCTGAAATTTAGTATACCTCTTTCCACTTCATGTTCTCCTGATATATTGGCCAAAATCTGGCGAAAATTTTCAGAATCCACAGAATTGGGCTTTGTAACAGGAGAACATGCCGTCGAAAGAGATGGCACAAAGTAACGTCTGCGGAGAGCAAATCAATAAGCGAGAAGTGGCGCAGATGTTTCGAGATAGTGACTGTTTAACGAAGAGACGCAGAATTTTCGAACGCCTCTTGAAAGGCCTGCGCCTCTTATTTGCAACTTTAAGGCGATGCCTTTGAAGCTGAAATTTAGTATACCGCTTTCCACTTCATGTTCTCCTGATATATTGGCCAAAATCTGGCGAAAATTTTCAGAACGCACAGAATTGGGCTTTGTAGCAGGAGAAAATGCCGTCGAAAGAGATGGCACAAAGTAACGTCTCCGGAGAGCAAATCAAAGAGCGAGATGTGGCGCAGATGTTTCGAGACAGTGACTGATTAACGAAGAGACGCAGAATTTTCGAACGCTCTTGAAAGGCGTGCGCCTCTTATTTGCAACTTTAAGGCGATGCCCTTGAAGCTGAAATTTAGTATACCTCTTTCGACTTCATGTTCTCCTGATATATTGGCCAAAATATGGCGAAAATTTTCAGAATGCACAAAATTGGGCATGTAACAGGAGAACATGCCGTCGAAAGAGATGGCACAAAGTAACGTCTCCGGAGAGCAAAGCAAAGAGCGAGAAGTGGCGCAGATGTTTCGAGACAGTGACTGTTTAACGAAGACACGCAGAATTTTCGAACGCCTCTTGAAAGGCCTGCGCCTCTTATTTGCAACTTTAAGGCGATGCCTTTGAAGCTGAAATTTAGTATACCGCTTTCCACTTCATGTTCTCCTGATATATTGGCCAAAATCTGGCGAAAATTTTCAGAACGCACAGAATTGGGCTTTGTAGCAGGAGAAAATGCCGTCGAAAGAGATGGCACAAAGTAACGTCTCCGGAGAGCAAATCAAAGAGCGAGATGTGGCGCAGATGTTTCGAGACAGTGACTGATTAACGAAGAGACGCAGAATTTACGAACGCCTCTTATTTGCAAATTTAAGCCGATGCATTTGAAGCTGAAATTTAGTATACCGCTTTCCACTTCATGTTCTCCTGATATATTGGCCAAAATCTGGCGAAAATTTTCAGAATGCACAAAATTGGGCTTTGTAGCAGGAGAACATGCCGTCGAAAGAGATGGCACAAAGTAACGTCTGCGGAGAGCAAATCAAAGAGCGAGAAGTGGCGCAGATGTTTCGATATAGTGACTGTTTAACGAAGAGACGCAGAATTTTCGAACGCCTCTTGAAAGGCCTGCGCCTCTTGTTTGCAACTATAAGGCGATGCCTTTGAAGCTGAAATTTAGTATACCTCTTTCCACTTCATGTTCTCCTGATATATTGGCCAAAATCTGGCGAAAATTTTCAGAATGCACAGAATTGGGCTTTGTAGCAGGAGAAAATGCCGTCGAAAGAGATGGCACAAAGTAACGTCTCCGGAGAGCAAATCAAAGAGCGAGAAGTGGCGCAGATGTTTCGAGACAGTGTCTGTTTAACGAAGAGACGCAGAATTTTCGAACGCCTCTTGAAAGGCCTGCGCCTCTTATTTGCAACATTAAGGCGATGCCTTTGAAGCTGAAATTTAGTATACCTCTTTCCACTTCATGTTCTCCTGATATATTGGCCAAAATCTGGCGAAAATTTTCAGAATGTACAAAATTGGGCTTTGTAACAGGAGAACATGCCGTCGAAAGAGATGGCACAAAGTAACGTCTCCGGAGAGCAAATCAAAGAGCGAGAAGTGGCGCAGGTGTTTCGAGACAGTGACTGTTTAACGAAGAGACGCAGAATTTTCGAACGCCTCTTGAAAGGCCTGCGCCTCTTATTTGCAACTATAAGGCGATGCCTTTGAAGCTGAAATTTAGTATACCTCTTTCCACTTCATGTTCTCCTGATATATTGGCCAAAATCTGGCGAAAATTTTCAGAATGCACAGAATTGGGCTTTGTAGCAGGAGAAAATGCCGTCGAAAGAGATGGCACAAAGTAACGTCTCCGGAGAGCAAATCAAAGAGCGAGAAGTGGCGCAGATGTTTCGAGACAGTGACTGTTTAACGAAGATACGCAGAATTTTCGAACGCCTCTTGATAGGCCTGTGCCTCTTATTTGCAACTTTAAGGCGATGCCTTTGAAGCTGAAATTTAGTATACCTCTTCCCACTTATGTTCTCCTGATATATTGGCCAAAATCTGGCGAAAATTTTCAGAATGCACAAAATTGGGCTTTGTAATAGGAGAACATGCCGTCGAAAGAGATGGAACAAAGTAACGTCTCCGGAGAGCAAATCAAAAAGCGAGAAGTGGCGCAGATGTTTCGAGACAATGACTGTTTAACGAAGAGACGCAGAATTTTCGAACGCCTCTTGAAAGGCCTGCGCCTCTTATTTGCAACTTTAAGGCGATGCCTTTGAAGCTGAAATTTAGTATACCTCTTTCCACTTCATTTTCTCCTGATTTAATGGCCAAAATCTGGCGAAAATTTTCAGAATGCACAGAATTGGGCTTTGTAACAGGAAATCATGCCGTCGAAAGAGATGGCACAAAGTAACGTCTGCGGTTAGCAAATCAAAGAGCGAGTAGTGGCGCAGATATTTCGAGATAGTGACTGTTTAACGAAGAGACGCAGAATTTTCGAACGCCTCTTGAAAGGCCTGCGCCTCTTATTTGCAACTTTAAGGCGATGCCTTTGAAGCTGAAATTTAGTATACCGCTTTCCACTTCATGTTCTCCTGATATATTGGCCAAAATCTGGCGAAAATTTTCAGAACGCACAGAATTGGGCTTTGTAGCAGGAGAAAATGCCGTCGAAAGAGATGGCACAAAGTAACGTCTCCGGAGAGCAAATCAAAGAGCGAGAAGTGGCGCAGATGTTTCGAGACAGTGACTGTTTAACGAAGAGACGCAGAATTTTCGAACGCCTCTTGAAAGGCCTGCGCCTCTTATTTGCAACTTTAAGGCGATGCCTTTGTAGCTGAAATTTAGTATACCTCTTTCCACTTCATGTTCTCCTGATATATTGGCCAAAATCTGGCGAAAATTTTCAGAATGCACAAAATTGGGCTTTGTAACAGGAGAACATGCCGTCGAAAGAGATGGAACAAAGTAACGTCTCCGGAGAGCAAATCAAAGAGCGAGAAGTGGCGCAGATGTTTCGAGATAGTGACTGTTTAACGAAGAGACGCAGAATTTTCGAACGCCTCTTGAAAGGCCTGCGCCTCTTATTTGCAACTTTAAGGCGATGCCTTTGAAGCTGAAATTTAGTATACCTCTTTCCACTTCATGTTCTCCTGATATATTGGCCAAAATCTGGAGAAAATTTTCAGAATGCACAAAATTGGGCTTTGTAACAGGAAATCATGCCGTCGAAAGAGATGGCACAAAGTAACGTCTCCGGAGAGCAAATCAAAGAGCGAGAAGTGGCGCAGATGTTTCGAGACAGTGACTGTTTAACGAAGAGACGCAGAATTTTCGAACGCCTCTTGAAAGGCCTGCGCCTCTTATTTGCAACTTTAAGGCGATGCCTTTGAGGCTGAAATTTAGTATACCTCTTTCCACTTCATGTTCTCCTGATATATTGGCCAAAATCTGGCGAAAATTTCGAGAATACACGAAATTGAGCTTTGTAACAGGACAACATGCCGTCGAAAGAGATGGAACAAAGTAACGTCTCCGGAGAGCAAATCAAAGAGCGAGAAGTGACGCAGATGTTTCGAGACAGTGATTGTTTAACAACGAGACGCAGAATTTTCGGACGCCTCTTGAAAGGCCTGCGCCTCTTATTTGCAACTTTAAGGCGATGCCTTTGTAGCTGAAATTTAGTATACCTCTTTCCACTTCATGTTCTCCTGATATATTGGCCAAAATCTGGCGAAAATTTTCAGAATGCACAAAATTGGGCTTTGTAACAGGAGAACATGCCGTCGAAAGAGATGGCACAAAGTATCGTCTCCGGAGAGCAAATCAAAGAGCGAGAAGTGGCGCAGATGTTTCGAGACAGTGACTGTTTAACGAAGACACGCAGAATTTTCGAAAGCCTCTTGAAAGGCTGCGCCTCTTATTTGCAACTTTAAAGCGATGCCTTTGAAGTTGAAATTTAGTATACCTCTTTCCACTTCATGTTCTCCTGATATATTGGCCAAAATCTGGCGAAAATTTTCAGAACGCACAGAATTGGGCTTTGTAACAGGAAATCATGCCGTCGAAAGAGATGGCACAAAGTAACGTCTGCGGTTAGCAAATCAAAGAGCGAGTAGTGGCGCAGATATTTCGAGATAGTGACTGTTTAACGAAGAGACGCAGAATTTTCGAACGCCTCTTGAAAGGCCTGCGCCTCTTATTTGCAACTTTAAGGCGATGCCTTTGAAGCTGAAATTTAGTATACCGCTTTCCACTTCATGTTCTCCTGATATATTGGCCAAATCTGGCGAAAATTTTCAGAACGCACAGAATTGGGCTTTGTAGCAGGAGAAAATGCCGTCGAAAGAGATGGCACAAGTAACGTCTCCGGAGAGCAAATCAAAGAGCGAGAAGTGGCGCAGATGTTTCGAGACAGTGACTGTTTAACGAAGAGACGCAGAATTTTCGAACGCCTCTTGAAAGGCCTGCGCCTCTTATTTGCAACTTTAAGGCGATGCCTTTGTAGCTGAAATTTAGTATACCTCTTTCCACTTCATGTTCTCCCTGATATATTGGCCAAAATCTGGCGAAAATTTCGAGAATACACGAAATTGAGCTTTGTAACAGGACAACATGCCGTCGAAAGAGATGGAACAAAGTAACGTCTCCGGAGAGCAAATCAAAGAGCGAGAAGTGACGCAGATGTTTCGAGACAGTGATTGTTTAACAACGAGACGCAGAATTTTCGGACGCCTCTTGAAAGGCCTGCGCCTCTTATTTGCAACTTTAAGGCGATGCCTTTGTAGCTGAAATTTAGTATACCTCTTTCCACTTCATGTTCTCCTGATATATTGGCCAAAATCTGGCGAAAATTTTCAGAATGCACAAAATTGGGCTTTGTAACAGGAGAACATGCCGTCGAAAGAGATGGCACAAAGTATCGTCTCCGGAGAGCAAATCAAAGAGCGAGAAGTGGCGCAGATGTTTCGAGACAGTGACTGTTTAACGAAGACACGCAGAATTTTCGAAAGCCTCTTGAAAGGCCTGCGCCTCTTATTTGCAACTTTAAAGCGATGCCTTTAGTTGAAATTTAGTATACCTCTTTCCACTTCATGTTCTCCTGATATATTGGCCAAAATCTGGCGAAAATTTTCAGAACGCACAGAATTGGGCTTTGTAGCAGGAGAAAATGCCGTCGAAAGAGATGGCACAAAGTAACGTCTCCGGAGAGCAAATCAAAGAGCGAGAAGTGGCGCAGATGTTTCGAGACAGTGACTGTTTAACGAAGAGACGCAGAATTTTCGAACGCCTCTTGAAAGGCCTGCGCCTCTTATTTGCAACTTTAAGGCGATGCCTTTGAAGCTGAAATTTAGTATACCTCTTTCCACTTCATGTTCTCCTGATATATTGGCCAAAATCTGGCGAAAATTTCGAGAATACACAAAATTGAGCTTTGTAACAGGACAACATGCCGTCGAAAGAGATGGCACAAAGTAACGTCTCCGGAGAGCAAATCAAAGAGCGAGAAGTGGCGCAGATGTTTCGAGACAGTGACTGTTTAACGAAGACACGCAGAATTTTCGAACGCCTCTTGAAAGGCCTGCGCCTCTTATTTGCAACTTTAAGGCGATGCCTTTGAAGCTGAAATTTAGTATACCTCTTTCCACTTCATGTTCTCCTGATATATTGGCCAAAATCTGGAGAAAATTTTCAGAATGCACAAAATTGGGCTTTGTAACAGGAAATCATGCCGTCGAAAGAGATGGCACAACGTAACGTCTGCGGTTAGCAAATCAAAGAGCGAGTACTGGCGCAGATATTTCGAGATAGTGACTGTTTAACGAAGAGACGCAGAATTTTCGAACGCCTCTTGAAAGGCCTGCGCCTCTTATTTGCAACTTTAAGGCGATGCCTTTGAAGCTGAAATTTAGTATACCGCTTTCCACTTCATGTTCTCCTGATATATTGGCCAAAATCTGGCGAAAATTTTCAGAACGCACAGAATTGGGCTTTGTAGCAGGAGAAAATGCCGTCGAAAGAGATGGCACAAAGTAACGTCTCCGGAGAGCAAATCAAAGAGCGAGAAGTGGCGCAGATGTTTCGAGACAGTGACTGTTTAACGAAGAGACGCAGAATTTTCGAACGCCTCTTGAAAGGCCTGCGCCTCTTATTTGCAACTTTAAGGCGATGCCTTTGAAGCTGAAATTTAGTATACCTCTTTCCACTTCATGTTCTCCTGATATATTGGCCAAAATCTGGCGAAAATTTCGAGAATACACAAAATTGAGCTTTGTAACAGGACAACATGCCGTCGAAAGAGATGGAACAAAGTAACGTCTCCGGAGAGCAAATCAAAGAGCGAGAAGTGGCGCAGATGTTTCGAGATAGTGACTGTTTAACGAAGAGACGCAGAATTTTCGAACGCCTCTTGAAAGGCCTGCGCCTCTTATTTGCAACTTTAAGGCGATGCCTTTGAAGCTGAAATTTAGTATACCTCTTTCCACTTCATGTTCTCCTGATATATTGGCCAAAATCTGGAGAAAATTTTCAGAATGCACAAAATTGGGCTTTGTAACAGGAAATCATGCCGTCGAAAGAGATGGCACAAAGTAACGTCTGCGGTTAGCAAATCAAAGAGCGAGTAGTGGCGCAGATATTTCGAGATAGTGACTGTTTAACGAAGAGACGCAGAATTTTCGAACGCCTCTTGAAAGGCCTGCGCCTCTTATTTGCAACTTTAAGGCGATGCCTTTGAAGCTGAAATTTAGTATACCGCTTTCCACTTCATGTTCTCCTGATATATTGGCCAAAATCTGGCGAAAATTTTCAGAACGCACAGAATTGGGCTTTGTAGCAGGAGAAAATGCCGTCGAAAGAGATGGCACAAAGTAACGTCTCCGGAGAGCAAATCAAAGAGCGAGAAGTGGCGCAGATGTTTCGAGACAGTGACTGTTTAACGAAGAGACGCAGAATTTTCGAACGCCTCTTGAAAGGCCTGCGCCTCTTATTTGCAACTTTAAGGCGATGCCTTTGTAGCTGAAATTTAGTATACCTCTTTCCACTTCATGTTCTCCTGATATATTGGCCAAAATCTGGCGAAAATTTTCAGAATGCACAAAATTGGGCTTTGTAACAGGAGAACATGCCGTCGAAAGAGATGGAACAAAGTAACGTCTCCGGAGAGCAAATCAAAGAGCGAGAAGTGGCGCAGATGTTTCGAGAGAGTGACTGTTTAACGAAGAGACGCAGAATTTTCGAACGCCTCTTGAAAGGCCTGCGCCTCTTATTTGCAACTTTAAGGCGATGCCTTTGAAGCTGAAATTTAGTATACCTCTTTCCACTTCATGTTCTCCTGATATATTGGCCAAAATCTGGAGAAAATTTTCAGAATGCACAAAATTGGGCTTTGTAACAGGAAATCATGCCGTCGAAAGAGATGGCACAAAGTAACGTCTGCGGTTAGCAAATCAAAGAGCGAGTAGTGGCGCAGATATTTCGAGATAGTGACTGTTTAACGAAGAGACGCAGAATTTTCGAACGCCTCTTGAAAGGCCTGCGCCTCTTATTTGCAACTTTAAGGCGATGCCTTTGAAGCTGAAATTTAGTATACCGCTTTCCACTTCATGTTCTCCTGATATATTGGCCAAAATCTGGCGAAAATTTTCAGAACGCACAGAATTGGGCTTTGTAGCAGGAGAAAATGCCGTCGAAAGAGATGGCACAAAGTAACGTCTCCGGAGAGCAAATCAAAGAGCGAGAAGTGGCGCAGATGTTTCGAGACAGTGACTGTTTAACGAAGAGACGCAGAATTTTCGAACGCCTCTTGAAAGGCCTGCGCCTCTTATTTGCAACTTTAAGGCGATGCCTTTGTAGCTGAAATTTAGTATACCTCTTTCCACTTCATGTTCTCCTGATATATTGGCCAAAATCTGGCGAAAATTTTCAGAATGCACAAAATTGGGCTTTGTAACAGGAGAACATGCCGTCGAAAGAGATGGAACAAAGTAACGTCTCCGGAGAGCAAATCAAAGAGCGAGAAGTGGCGCAGATGTTTCGAGATAGTGACTGTTTAACGAAGAGACGCAGAATTTTCGAACGCCTCTTGATAGGCCTGCGCCTCTTATTTGCAACTTTAAGGCGATGCCTTTGAAGCTGAAATCTAGTATACCGCTTTCCACTTCATGTTCTCCTGATATATTGGCCAAAATCTGGCGAAAATTTTCAGAATGCACAGAATTGGGCTTTGTAGCAGGAGAAAATGCCGTCGAAAGAGATGGCACAAAGTAACGTCTCCGGAGAGCAAATCAAAGAGCGAGAAGTGGCGCAGATGTTTCGAGACAGTGACTGTTTAACGAAGAGTCGCACAATTTTCGAACGCCTCTTGAAAGGCCTGCGCCTCTGATTTGATACTTTTAAGCGATGCCTTTGAAGCTGAAATTTAGTATACCTCTTTCCACTTCATGTTCTCCTGATATATTGGCCAAAATCTAGCGAAAATTTTCAGAATGCACAAAATTGGGCTTTGTAACAGGAGAACATGCCGTCGAAAGAGATGGCACAAAGTAACGTCTCCGGAGAGCAAATCAAAGAGCGAGAAGTGGCGCAGATGTTTCGATACAGTGATTGTATAACGAAGACACGCAGAATTTTCGAACGCCTCTTGAAAGGCCTGCGCCTCTTATTTGCAACTTTAAGGCGATGCCTTTGAAGCTGAAATTTAGTATACCTCTTTCCACTTCATGTTCTCCTGATATATTGGCCAAAATCTGGAGAAAATTTTCAGAATGCACAAAATTTTGCTTTGTAACAGGAAATCATGCCGTCGAAAGAGATGGCACAAAGTAACGTCTGCGGAGAGCAAATCAAAGAGCGAGAAGTGGCGCAGATGTTTCGAGATAGTGACTGTTTAACGAAGAGACGCAGAATTTTCGAACGCCTCTTGAAAGGCCTGCGCCTCTTATTTGCAACTTTAAGGCGATGCCTTTGCAGCTGAAATTTAGTATACCTATTTCCACTTCATGTTCTCCTGATATATTGGCCAAAATCTGGCGAAAATTTTCAGAATGCACAGAATTGGGCTTTGTAGCAGGAGAAAATGCCGTCGAAAGAGATGGCACAAAGTAACGTCTCCGGAGAGCAAATCAAAGAGCGAGAAGTGGCGCAGATGTTTCGAGACAGTGACTGTTTAACGAAGAGACGCAGAATTTTCGAACGCCTCTTGAAAGGCCTGCGCCTCTTATTTGCAACTTTAAGGCGATGCCTTTGAAGCTGAAATTTAGTATACCTCTTTCCACTTCATTTTCTCCTGATTTAATGGCCAAAATCTGGCGAAAATTTTCAGAATGCACAGAATTGGGCTTTGTAGCAGGAGAAAATGCCGTCGAAAGAGATGGCACAAAGTAACGTCTGCGGAGAGCAAATCAAAGAGCGAGAAGTGGCGCAGATGTGTCGAGACAGTGACTGTTTAACGAAGAGACGCAGAATTTTCGAACGCCTCTTGAAAGGCCTGCGCCTCTGATTTGATACTTTTAAGCGATGCCTTTGAAGCTGAAATTTAGTATACCTCTTTCCACTTCATGTTCTCCTGATATATTGGCCAAAATCTAGCGAAAATTTTCAGAATGCACAAAATTGGGCTTTGTAACAGGAGAACATGCCGTCGAAAGAGATGGCACAAAGTAACGTCTCCGGAGAGCAAATCAAAGAGCGAGATGTGGCGCAGATGTTTCGAGACAGTGACTGATTAACGAAGAGACGCAGAATTTACGAACGCCTCTTATTTGCAACTTTAAGCCGATGCATTTGAAGCTGAAATTTAGTATACCTCTTTCGACTTCATGTTCTCCTGATATATTGACCAAAATATGGCGAAAATTTTCAGAATGCACAGAATTGGGCTTTGTAGCAGGAGAAAATGCCGTCGAAAGAGATGGCACAAAGTAACGTCTCCGGAGAGCAAATCAAAGAGCGAGATGTGGCGCAGATGTTTCGAGACAGTGACTGATTAACGAAGAGACGCAGAATTTACGAACGCCTCTTATTTGCAAATTTAAGCCGATGCATTTGAAGCTGAAATTTAGTATACCGCTTTCCACTTCATGTTCTCCTGATATATTGGCCCAAATCTGGCGAAAATTTTCAGAATGCACAAAATTGGGCTTTGTAGCAGGAGAACATGCCGTCGAAAGAGATGGCACAAAGTAACGTCTGCGGAGAGCAAATCAAAGAGCGAGAAGTGGCGCAGATGTTTCGATATAGTGACTGTTTAACGAAGAGACGCAGAATTTTCGAACGCCTCTTGAAAGGCCTGCGCCTCTTGTTTGCAACTATAAGGCGATGCCTTTGAAGCTGAAATTTAGTATACCTCTTTCCACTTCATGTTCTCCTGATATATTGGCCAAAATCTGGCGAAAATTTTCAGAATGCACAGAATTGGGCTTTGTAGCAGGAGAAAATGCCGTCGAAAGAGATGGCACAAAGTAACGTCTCCGGAGAGCAAATCAAAGAGCGAGAAGTGGCGCAGATGTTTCGAGACAGTGTCTGTTTAACGAAGAGACGCAGAATTTTCGAACGCCTCTTGAAAGGCCTGCGCCTCTTATTTGCAACATTAAGGCGATGCCTTTGAAGCTGAAATTTAGTATACCTCTTTCCACTTCATGTTCTCCTGATATATTGGCCAAAATCTGGCGAAAATTTTCAGAATGTACAAAATTGGGCTTTGTAACAGGAGAACATGCCGTCGAAAGAGATGGCACAAAGTAACGTCTCCGGAGAGCAAATCAAAGAGCGAGAAGTGGCGCAGGTGTTTCGAGACAGTGACTGTTTAACGAAGAGACGCAGAATTTTCGAACGCCTCTTGAAAGGCCTGCGCCTCTTATTTGCAACTATAAGGCGATGCCTTTGAAGCTGAAATTTAGTATACCTCTTTCCACTTCATGTTCTCCTGATATATTGGACAAAATCTGGCGAAAATTTTCAGAATGCACAAAATTGTGCTTTGTAACAGGAGAACATGCCGTCGAAAGAGATGGCACAAAGTAACGTCTCCGGAGAGCAAATCAAAGAGCGAGAAGTGGCGCAGATGTTTCGAGACAGTGACTGTTTAACGAAGATACGCAGAATTTTCGAACGCCTCTTGATAGGCCTGTGCCTCTTATTTGCAACTTTAAGGCGATGCCTTTGAAGCTGAAATTTAGTATACCTCTTCCCACTTATGTTCTCCTGATATATTGGCCAAAATCTGGCGAAAATTTTCAGAATGCACAAAATTGGGCTTTGTAATAGGAGAACATGCCGTCGAAAGAGATGGAACAAAGTAACGTCTCCGGAGAGCAAATCAAAAAGCGAGAAGTGGCGCAGATGTTTCGAGACAATGACTGTTTAACGAAGAGACGCAGAATTTTCGAACGCCTCTTGAAAGGCCTGCGCCTCTTATTTGCAACTTTAAGGCGATGCCTTTGAAGCTGAAATTTAGTATACCTCTTTCCACTTCATTTTCTCCTGATTTAATGGCCAAAATCTGGCGAAAATTTTCAGAATGCACAGAATTGGGCTTTGTAACAGGAAATCATGCCGTCGAAAGAGATGGCACAAAGTAACGTCTGCGGTTAGCAAATCAAAGAGCGAGTAGTGGCGCAGATATTTCGAGATAGTGACTGTTTAACGAAGAGACGCAGAATTTTCGAACGCCTCTTGAAAGGCCTGCGCCTCTTATTTGCAACTTTAAGGCGATGCCTTTGAAGCTGAAATTTAGTATACCGCTTTCCACTTCATGTTCTCCTGATATATTGGCCAAAATCTGGCGAAAATTTTCAGAACGCACAGAATTGGGCTTTGTAGCAGGAGAAAATGCCGTCGAAAGAGATGGCACAAAGTAACGTCTCCGGAGAGCAAATCAAAGAGCGAGAAGTGGCGCAGATGTTTCGAGACAGTGACTGTTTAACGAAGAGACGCAGAATTTTCGAACGCCTCTTGAAAGGCCTGCGCCTCTTATTTGCAACTTTAAGGCGATGCCTTTGTAGCTGAAATTTAGTATACCTCTTTCCACTTCATGTTCTCCTGATATATTGGCCAAAATCTGGCGAAAATTTTCAGAATGCACAGAATTGGGCTTTGTAGCAGGAGAAAATGCCGTCGAAAGAGATGGCACAAAGTAACGTCTCCGGAGAGCAAATCAAAGAGCGAGAAGTGGCGCAGATGTTTCGAGACAGTGACTGTTTAACGAAGAGACGCAGAATTTTCGAACGCCTCTTGAAAGGCCTGCGCCTCTTATTTGCAACTTTAAGGCGATGCCTTTGAAGCTGAAATTTAGTATACCTCTTTCCACTTCATTTTCTCCTGATTTAATGGCCAAAATCTGGCGAAAATTTTCAGAATGCACAGAATTGGGCTTTGTAGCAGGAGAAAATGCCGTCGAAAGAGATGGCACAAAGTAACGTCTGCGGAGAGCAAATCAAAGAGCGAGAAGTGGCGCAGATGTGTCGAGACAGTGACTGTTTAACGAAGAGACGCAGAATTTTCGAACGCCTCTTGAAAGGCCTGCGCCTCTGATTTGATACTTTTAAGCGATGCCTTTGAAGCTGAAATTTAGTATACCTCTTTCCACTTCATGTTCTCCTGATATATTGGCCAAAATCTAGCGAAAATTTTCAGAATGCACAAAATTGGGCTTTGTAACAGGAGAACATGCCGTCGAAAGAGATGGCACAAAGTAACGTCTCCGGAGAGCAAATCAAAGAGCGAGATGTGGCGCAGATGTTTCGAGACAGTGACTGATTAACGAAGAGACGCAGAATTTACGAACGCCTCTTATTTGCAACTTTAAGCCGATGCATTTGAAGCTGAAATTTAGTATACCTCTTTCGACTTCATGTTCTCCTGATATATTGACCAAAATATGGCGAAAATTTTCAGAATGCACAGAATTGGGCTTTGTAGCAGGAGAAAATGCCGTCGAAAGAGATGGCACAAAGTAACGTCTCCGGAGAGCAAATCAAAGAGCGAGATGTGGCGCAGATGTTTCGAGACAGTGACTGATTAACGAAGAGACGCAGAATTTACGAACGCCTCTTATTTGCAAATTTAAGCCGATGCATTTGAAGCTGAAATTTAGTATACCGCTTTCCACTTCATGTTCTCCTGATATATTGGCCAAAATCTGGCGAAAATTTTCAGAATGCACAAAATTGGGCTTTGTAGCAGGAGAACATGCCGTCGAAAGAGATGGCACAAAGTAACGTCTGCGGAGAGCAAATCAAAGAGCGAGAAGTGGCGCAGATGTTTCGATATAGTGACTGTTTAACGAAGAGACGCAGAATTTTCGAACGCCTCTTGAAAGGCCTGCGCCTCTTATTTGCAACTTTAAGGCGATGCCTTTGAAGCTGAAATTTAGTATACCTCTTTCCACTTCATGTTCTCCTGATATATTGGCCAAAATCTGGCGAAAATTTTCAGAACGCACAGAATTGGGCTTTGTAATAGGAGAACATGCCGTCGAAAGAGATGGCACAAAGTAACGTCTCCGGAGAGCAAATCAAAGAGCGAGAAGTGGCGCAGATGTTTCGAGACAGTGTCTGTTTAACGAAGAGACGCAGAATTTTCGAACGCCTCTTGAAAGGCCTGCGCCTCTTATTTGCAACATTAAGGCGATGCCTTTGAAGCTGAAATTTAGTATACCTCTTTCCACTTCATGTTCTCCTGATATATTGGCCAAAATCTGGCGAAAATTTTCAGAATGTACAAAATTGGGCTTTGTAACAGGAGAACATGCCGTCGAAAGAGATGGCACAAAGTAACGTCTCCGGAGAGCAAATCAAAGAGCGAGAAGTGGCGCAGGTGTTTCGAGACAGTGACTGTTTAACGAAGAGACGCAGAATTTTCGAACGCCTCTTGAAAGGCCTGCGCCTCTTATTTGCAACTATAAGGCGATGCCTTTGAAGCTGAAATTTAGTATACCTCTTTCCACTTCATGTTCTCCTGATATATTGGCCAAAATCTGGCGAAAATTTTCAGAATGCACAGAATTGGGCTTTGTAGCAGGAGAAAATGCCGTCGAAAGAGATGGCACAAAGTAACCTCTCCGGAGAGCAAATCAAAGAGCGAGAAGTGGCGCAGATGTGTCGAGACAGTGACTGTTTAACGAAGAGACGCAGAATTTTCGAACGCCTCTTGAAAGGCCTGCGCCTCATATTTGCAACTTTAAGGCGATGCCTTTGAAGCTGAAATTTAGTATACCTCTTTCCACTTCATGTTCTCCTGAAATATTGGCCAAAATCTGGCGAAAATTTTCAGAATGCACAAAATTGGGCTTTGTAATAGGAGAACATGCCGTGGAAAGAGATGGAACAAAGTAACGTCTCCGGAGAGCAAATCAAAGAGCGAGAAGTGGCGCAGATGTTTCGGGACAATGACTGTTTAACGAAGAGACGCAGAATTTTCGAACGCCTCTTGAAAGGCCTGCGCGTCTTATTTGCAACTTTAAGGCGATGCCTTTGAAGCTGAAATCTAGTATACCTCTTTCCACTTCATGTTCTCCTGATATATTGGCCAAAATCTGGAGAAAATTTTCAGAATGCACAAAATTGGGCTTTGTAACAGGAAATCATGCCGTCGAAAGAGATGGCACAAAGTAACGTCTGCGGTTAGCAAATCAAAGAGCGAGTAGTGGCGCAGATATTTCGAGATAGTGACTGTTTAACGAAGAGACGCAGAATTTTCGAACGCCTCTTGAAAGGCCTGCGCCTCTTATTTGCAACTTTAAGGCGATGCCTTTGAAGCTGAAATTTAGTATACCGCTTTCCACTTCATGTTCTCCTGATATATTGGCCAAAATCTGGCGAAAATTTTCAGAACGCACAGAATTGGGCTTTGTAGCAGGAGAAAATGCCGTCGAAAGAGATGGCACAAAGTAACGTCTCCGGAGAGCAAATCAAAGAGCGAGAAGTGGCGCAGAAGTTTCGAGACAGTGACTGTTTAACGAAGAGACGCAGAATTTTCGAACGCCTCTTGAAAGGCCTGCGCCTCTTATTTGCAACTTTAAGGCGATGCCTTTGAGGCTGAAATTTAGTATACCTCTTTCCACTTCATGTTCTCCTGATATATTGGCCAAAATCTGGCGAAAATTTCGAGAATACACAAAATTGAGCTTTGTAACAGGACAACATGCCGTCGAAAGAGATGGAACACAGTAACGTCTCCGGAGAGCAAATCAAAGAGGGAGAAGTGGCGCAGATGTTTCGAGATAGTGACTGTTTAACGAAGAGACGCAGAATTTTCGAACGCCTCTTGAAAGGCCTGCGCCTCTTATTTGCAACTTTAAGGCGATGCCTTTGAAGCTGAAATTTAGTATACCTCTTTCCACTTCATGTTCTCCTGATATATTGG
This sequence comes from Andrena cerasifolii, assembly GCF_050908995.1. NCBI lineage: Eukaryota > Metazoa > Arthropoda > Insecta > Hymenoptera > Andrenidae > Andrena > Andrena cerasifolii. Next base: position 30,630 of record NW_027485190.1, on the reverse strand, counting down.
CCAAAATCTGGCGAAAATTTTCAGAATGCACAGAATTGGGCTTTGTAGCAGGAGAAAATGCCGTCGAAAGAGATGGCACAAAGTAACGTCTCCGGAGAGCAAATCAAAGAGCGAGAAGTGGCGCAGATGTTTCGAGACAATGACTGTTTAACGAAGAGACGCAGAATTTTCGAACGCCTCTTGAAAGGCCTGCGCCTCTTATTTGCAACTTTAAGGCGATGCCTTTGAAGCTGAAATCTAGTATACCTCTTTCCACTTCATGTTCTCCTGATATATTGGCCAAAATCTGGCGGAAATTTTCAGAATGCACAAAATTGGGCTTTGTAATAGGAGAACATGCCGTCGAAAGAGATGGAACAAAGTAACGTCTCCGGAGAGCAAATCAAAGAGTGAGAAGTGGCGCAGATGTTTCGAGATAGTGACTGTTTAACGAAGACACGCAGAATTTTCGAACGCCTCTTGAAAGGCCTGCGCCTCTTATTTGCAACTTTAAGGCGATGCCTTTGAAGCTGAAATTTAGTACACCTCTTTTCACTTCATTTTCTCCTGATATATTGGCCAAAATCTGGCGAAAATTTCGAGAATACACAAAATTGAGCTTTGTAACAGGACAACATGACGTCGAAAGAGATGGAACAAAGTAACGTCTCTGGAGAGCAAATCAAAGAGCGAGAAGTGGCGCAGGTGTTTCGAGACAGTGATTGTATAACAACGAGACGCAGAATTTTCGAACGCCTCTTGAAAGGCCTGCGCCTCTTATTTGCAACTTTAAGGCGATGCCTTTGAAGCTGTAATTTAGTATACCTCTTTCGACTTCATGTTCTCCTGATATATTGGCCAAAATCTGGCGAAAATTTTCAGAATGCACAGAATTGGGCTTTGTAGCAGGAGAAAATGCCGTCGAAAGAGATGGCACAAAGTAACGTCTCCGGAGAGCAAATCAAAGAGCGAGAAGTGGCGCAGATGTTTCGAGACAGTGACTGTTTAACGAAGAGACGCAGAATTTTCGAACGCCTCTTGAAAGGCCTGCGCCTCTTATTTGCAACTTTAAGGCGATGCCTTTGAAGCTGAAATTTAGTATACCTCTTTCCACTTCATGTTCTCCTGATATATTGGCCAAAATCTGGCGAAAATTTTCAGAATGCACAGAATTGGGCTTTGTAGCAGGAGAAAATGCCGTCGAAAGAGATGGCACAAAGTAACGTCTCCGGAGAGCAAATCAAAGAGCGAGAAGTGGCGCAGATGTTTCGTGACAGTGACTGTTTAACGAAGAGACGCAGAATTTTCGAACGCCTCTTGAAAGGCCTGCGCCTCTTATTTGCAACTTTAAGGCGATGCCTTTGAAGCTGAAATTTAGTATACCTCTTTCCACTTCATGTTCTCCTGATATATTGGACAAAATCTGGCGAAAATTTTCAGAATGCACAAAATTGTGCTTTGTAACAGGAGAACATGCCGTCGAAAGAGATGGCACAAAGTAACGTCTCCGGAGAGCAAATCAAAGAGCGATAAGTGGCGCAGATGTTTCGAGACAGTGACTGTTTAACGAAGAGACGCAGAATTTTCGAACGCCTCTTGATAGGCCTGCGCCTCTTATTTGCAACTTTAAAGCGATGCCTTTGAAGCTGAAATTTAGTATACCTCTTTCCACTTCATGTTCTCCTGATATATTGGACAAAATCTGGCGAAAATTTTCAGAATGCACAAAATTGGGCTTTGTAATAGGAGAACATGCCGTCGAAAGAGATAGAACAAAGTAACGTCTCCGGAGAGCAAATCAAAGAGCGAGAAGTGGCGCAGATGTTTCGAGACAATGACTGTTTAACGAAGAGACGCAGAATTTTCGAACGCCTCTTGAAAGGCCTGCGCGTCTTATTTGCAACTTTAAGGCGATGCCTTTGAAGCTGAAATCTAGTATACCTCTTTCCACTTCATGTTCTCCTGATATATTGGCCAAAATCTGGAGAAAATTTTCAGAATGCACAAAATTGGGCTTTGTAACAGGAAATCATGCCGTCGAAAGAGATGGCACAAAGTAACGTCTGCGGTTAGCAAATCAAAGAGCGAGTAGTGGCGCAGATATTTCGAGATAGTGACTGTTTAACGAAGAGACGCAGAATTTTCGAACGCCTCTTGAAAGGCCTGCGCCTCTTATTTGCAACTTTAAGGCGATGCCTTTGAAGCTGAAATTTAGTATACCGCTTTCCACTTCATGTTCTCCTGATATATTGGCCAAAATCTGGCGAAAATTTTCAGAACGCACAGAATTGGGCTTTGTAGCAGGAGAAAATGCCGTCGAAAGAGATGGCACAAAGTAACGTCTCCGGAGAGCAAATCAAAGAGCGAGAAGTGGCGCAGAAGTTTCGAGACAGTGACTGTTTAACGAAGAGACGCAGAATTTTCGAACGCCTCTTGAAAGGCCTGCGCCTCTTATTTGCAACTTTAAGGCGATGCCTTTGAGGCTGAAATTTAGTATACCTCTTTCCACTTCATGTTCTCCTGATATATTGGCCAAAATCTGGCGAAAATTTCGAGAATACACAAAATTGAGCTTTGTAACAGGACAACATGCCGTCGAAAGAGATGGAACACAGTAACGTCTCCGGAGAGCAAATCAAAGAGGGAGAAGTGGCGCAGATGTTTCGAGATAGTGACTGTTTAACGAAGAGACGCAGAATTTTCGAACGCCTCTTGAAAGGCCTGCGCCTCTTATTTGCAACTTTAAGGCGATGCCTTTGAAGCTGAAATTTAGTATACCTCTTTCCACTTCATGTTCTCCTGATATATTGGCCAAAATCTGGCGGAAATTTTCAGAATGCACAAAATTGGGCTTTGTAATAGGAGAACATGCCGTCGAAAGAGATGGAACAAAGTAACGTCTCCGGAGAGCAAATCAAAGAGTGAGAAGTGGCGCAGATGTTTCGAGATAGTGACTGTTTAACGAAGACACGCAGAATTTTCGAACGCCTCTTGAAAGGCCTGCGCCTCTTATTTGCAACTTTAAGGCGATGCCTTTGAAGCTGAAATTTAGTACACCTCTTTTCACTTCATTTTCTCCTGATATATTGGCCAAAATCTGGCGAAAATTTCGAGAATACACAAAATTGAGCTTTGTAACAGGACAACATGACGTCGAAAGAGATGGAACAAAGTAACGTCTCTGGAGAGCAAATCAAAGAGCGAGAAGTGGCGCAGGTGTTTCGAGACAGTGATTGTATAACAACGAGACGCAGAATTTTCGAACGCCTCTTGAAAGGCCTGCGCCTCTTATTTGCAACTTTAAGGCGATGCCTTTGAAGCTGTAATTTAGTATACCTCTTTCGACTTCATGTTCTCCTGATATATTGGCCAAAATCTGGCGAAAATTTTCAGAATGCACAGAATTGGGCTTTGTAGCAGGAGAAAATGCCGTCGAAAGAGATGGCACAAAGTAACGTGTCCGGAGAGCAAATCAAAGAGCGAGAAGTGGCGCAGATGTTTCGAGACAGTGACTGTTTAACGAAGAGACGCAGAATTTTCGAACGCCTCTTGAAAGGCCTGCGCCTCTTATTTGCAACTTTAAGGCGATGCCTTTGAAGCTGAAATTTAGTATACCTCTTTCCACTTCATGTTCTCCTGATATATTGGCCAAAATCTGGCGAAAATTTTCAGAATGCACAGAATTGGGCTTTGTAGCAGGAGAAAATGCCGTCGAAAGAGATGGCACAAAGTAACGTCTCCGGAGAGCAAATCAAAGAGCGAGAAGTGGCGCAGATGTTTCGTGACAGTGACTGTTTAACGAAGAGACGCAGAATTTTCGAACGCCTCTTGAAAGGCCTGCGCCTCTTATTTGCAACTTTAAGGCGATGCCTTTGAAGCTGAAATTTAGTATACCTCTTTCCACTTCATGTTCTCCTGATATATTGGACAAAATCTGGCGAAAATTTTCAGAATGCACAAAATTGTGCTTTGTAACAGGAGAACATGCCGTCGAAAGAGATGGCACAAAGTAACGTCTCCGGAGAGCAAATCAAAGAGCGATAAGTGGCGCAGATGTTTCGAGACAGTGACTGTTTAACGAAGAGACGCAGAATTTTCGAACGCCTCTTGATAGGCCTGCGCCTCTTATTTGCAACTTTAAGGCGATGCCTTTGAAGCTGAAATTTAGTATACCTCTTTCCACTTCATGTTCTCCTGATATATTGGACAAAATCTGGCGAAAATTTTCAGAATGCACAAAATTGGGCTTTGTAATAGGAGAACATGCCGTCGAAAGAGATAGAACAAAGTAACGTCGCCGGAGAGCAAATCAAAGAGCGAGAAGTGGCGCAGATGTTTCGAGACAATGACTGTTTAACGAAGAGACGCAGAATTTTCGAACGCCTCTTGAAAGGCCTGCGCCTCTTATTTGCAACTTTAAGGCGATGCCTTTGAAGCTGAAATTTAGTATACCTCTTTCCACTTCATGTTCTCCTGATATATTGGACAAAATCTGGCGAAAATTTTCAGAATGCACAAAATTGTACTATGTAACAGGAGAACATGCCGTCGAAAGAGATGGCACAAAGTAACGTCTCCGGAGAGCAAATCAAAGAGCGAGAAGTGGCGCAGATGTTTCGAGACAGTGACTGTTTAACGAAGATACGCAGAATTTTCGAACGCCTCTTGATAGGCCTGTGCCTCTTATTTGCAACTTTAAGGCGATGCCTTTGAAGCTGAAATTTAGTATACCTCTTTCCACTTATGTTCTCCTGATATATTGGCCAAAATCTGGCGAAAATTTTCAGAATGCACAAAATTGGGCTTTGTAATAGGAGAACATGCCGTCGAAAGAGGTGGAACAAAGTAACGTCTCCGGAGAGCAAATCAAAAAACGAGAAGTGGCGCAGATGTTTCGAGACAATGACTGTTTAACGAAGAGACGCAGAATTTTCGAACGCCTCTTGAAAGGCCTGCGCCTCTTATTTGCAACTTTAAGGCGATGCCTTTGAAGCTGAAATTTAGTATACCTCTTTCCACTTCATGTTCTCCTGATATATTGGCCAAAATCTGGCGAAAATTTTCAGAACGCACAGAATTGGGCTTTGTAATAGGAGAACATGCCGTCGAAAGAGATGGCACAAAGTAACGTCTCCGGAGAGCAAATCAAAGAGCGATAAGTGGCGCAGATGTTTCGAGACAGTGACTGTTTAACGAAGAGACGCAGAATTTTCGAACGCCTCTTGATAGGCCTGCGCCTCTTATTTGCAACTTTAAGGCGATGCCTTTGAAGCTGAAATTTAGTATACCTCTTTCCACTTCATGTTCTCCTGATATATTGGACAAAATCTGGCGAAAATTTTCAGAATGCACAAAATTGGGCTTTGTAATAGGAGAACATGCCGTCGAAAGAGATAGAACAAAGTAACGTCTCCGGAGAGCAAATCAAAGAGCGAGAAGTGGCGCAGATGTTTCGAGACAATGACTGTTTAACGAAGAGACGCAGAATTTTCGAACGCCTCTTGAAAGGCCTGCGCCTCTTATTTGCAACTTTAAGGCGATGCCTTTGAAGCTGAAATCTAGTATACCTCTTTCCACTTCATGTTCTCCTGATATATTGGCCAAAATCTGGCGGAAATTTTCAGAATGCACAAAATTGGGCTTTGTAATAGGAGAACATGCCGTCGAAAGAGATGGAACAAAGTAACGTCTCCGGAGAGCAAATCAAAGAGTGAGAAGTGGCGCAGATGTTTCGAGATAGTGACTGTTTAACGAAGACACGCAGAATTTTCGAACGCCTCTTGAAAGGCCTGCGCCTCTTATTTGCAACTTTAAGGCGATGCCTTTGAAGCTGAAATTTAGTGTACCTCTTTCCACTTCATTTTCTCCTGATATATTGGCCAAAATCTGGCGAAAATTTCGAGAATACACAAAATTGAGCTTTGTAACAGGACAACATGACGTCGAAAGAGATGGAACAAAGTAACGTCTCTGGAGAGTAAATCAAAGAGCGAGAAGTGGCGCAGATGTTTCGAGACAATGACTGTTTAACGAAGAGACGCAGAATTTTCGAACGCCTCTTGAAAGGCCTGCGCCTCTTATTTGCAACTTTAAGGCGATGCCTTTGAAGCTGAAATTTAGTATACCTCTTTCCACTTCATGTTCTCCTGATATATTGGCCAAAATCTGGCGAAAATTTTCAGAACGCACAGAATTGGGCTTTGTAATAGGAGAACATGCCGTCGAAAGAGATGGCACAAAGTAACGTCTCCGGAGAGCAAATCAAAGAGCGAGAAGTGGCGCAGATGTTTCGAGACAGTGTCTGTTTAACGAAGAGACGCAGAATTTTCGAACGGCTCTTGAAAGGCCTGCGCCTCTTATTTGCAACTTTAAGGCGATGCCTTTGAAGCTGAAATTTAGTATACCTCTTTCCACTTCATGTTCTCCTGATATATTGGCCAAAATCTGGCGAAAATTTTCAGAATGTACAAAATTGGGCTTTGTAACAGGAGAACATGCCGTCGAAAGAGATGGCACAAAGTAACGTCTCCGGAGAGCAAATCAAAGAGCGAGAAGTGGCGCAGGTGTTTCGAGACAGTGACTGTTTAACGAAGAGACGCAGAATTTTCGAACGCCTCTTGAAAGGCCTGCGCCTCTTATTTGCAACTATAAGGCGATGCCTTTGAAGCTGAAATTTAGTATACCTCTTTCCACTTCATGTTCTCCTGATATATTGGCCAAAATCTGGCGAAAATTTTCAGAATGCACAGAATTGGGCTTTGTAGCAGGAGAAAATGCCGTCGAAAGAGATGGCACAAAGTAACGTCTCCGGAGAGCAAATCAAAGAGCGAGAAGTGGCGCAGATGTTTCGAGACAGTGACTGTTTAACGAAGAGACGCAGAATTTTCGAACGCCTCTTGAAAGGCCTGCGCCTCTTATTTGCAACTTTAAGGCGATGCCTTTGAAGCTGAAATTTAGTATACCTCTTTCCACTTCATGTTCTCCTGATATATTGGACAAAATCTGGCGAAAATTTTCAGAATGCACAAAATTGTACTATGTAACAGGAGAACATGCCGTCGAAAGAGATGGCACAAAGTAACGTCTCCGGAGAGCAAATCAAAGAGCGAGAAGTGGCGCAGATGTTTCGAGACAGTGACTGTTTAACGAAGATACGCAGAATTTTCGAACGCCTCTTGATAGGCCTGTGCCTCTTATTTGCAACTTTAAGGCGATGCCTTTGAAGCTGAAATTTAGTATACCTCTTTCCACTTATGTTCTCCTGATATATTGGCCAAAATCTGGCGAAAATTTTCAGAATGCACAAAATTGGGCTTTGTAATAGGAGAACATGCCGTCGAAAGAGGTGGAACAAAGTAACGTCTCCGGAGAGCAAATCAAAAAACGAGAAGTGGCGCAGATGTTTCGAGACAATGACTGTTTAACGAAGAGACGCAGAATTTTCGAACGCCTCTTGAAAGGCCTGCGCCTCTTATTTGCAACTTTAAGGCGATGCCTTTGAAGCTGAAATTTAGTATACCTCTTTCCACTTCATGTTCTCCTGATATATTGGCCAAAATCTGGCGAAAATTTTCAGAACGCACAGAATTGGGCTTTGTAATAGGAGAACATGCCGTCGAAAGAGATGGAACAAAGTAACGTCTCCGGAGAGCAAATCAAAGAGCGAGAAGTGGCGCAGATGTTTTGAGATAGTGACTGTTTAACGAAGAGTCGCACAATTTTCGAACGCCTCTTGAAAGGCCTGCGCCTCTGATTTGATACTTTTAAGCGATGCCTTTGAAGCTGAAATTTAGTATACCTCTTTCCACTTCATGTTCTCCTGATATATTGGCCAAAATCTAGCGAAAATTTTCAGAATGCACAAAATTGGGCTTTGTAACAGGAGAAAATGCCGTCGAAAGAGATGGCACAAAGTAACGTCTCCGGAGAGCAAATCAAAGAGCGAGAAGTGGCGCAGATGTTTCGAGACAGTGACTGTTTAACGAAGAGACGCAGAAGTTTCGAACGCCTCTTGAAAGGCCTGCGCCTCTTATTTGCAACTTTAAGGCGATGCCTTTGAGGCTGAAATTTAGTATACCTCTTTCCACTTCATGTTCTCCTGATATATTGGCCAAAATCTGGCGAAAATTTTCAGAATACACAGAATTGGGCTTTGTAGCAGGAGAAAATGCCGTCGAAAGAGATGGCACAAAGTAACGTCTCCGGAGAGCAAATCAAAGAGCGAGAAGTGGCGCAGATGTTTCGAGACAGTGACTGTTTAACGAAGAGACGCAGAATTTTCGAACGCCTCTTGAAAGGCCTGCGCCTCTTATTTGCAACTTTAAGGCGATGCCTTTGAGGCTGAAATTTAGTATACCTCTTTCCACTTCATGTTCTCCTGATATATTGGCCAAAATCTGGCGAAAATTTCGAGAATACACAAAATTGAGCTTTGTAACAGGACAACATGCCGTCGAAAGAGATGGAACAAAGTAACGTCTCCGGAGAGCAAATCAAAGAGCGAGAAGTGACGCAGATGTTACGAGATAGTGACTGTTTAACGAAGAGACGCAGAATTTTCGAACGCCTCTTGAAAGGCCTGCGCCTCTTATTTGCAACTTTAAGGCGATGCCTTTGAAGCTGAAATTTAGTATACCTCTTTCCACTTCATGTTCTCCTGATATATTGGACAAAATCTGGCAAAAATTTTCAGAATGCACAAAATTGTGCTTTGTAACAGGAGAACATGCCGTCGAAAGAGATGGCACAAAGTAACGTCTCCGGAGAGCAAATCAAAGAGCGATAAGTGGCGCAGATGTTTCGAGACAGTGACTGTTTAACGAAGAGACGCAGAATTTTCGAACGCCTCTTGATAGGCCTGCGCCTCTTATTTGCAACTTTAAGGCGATGCCTTTGAAGCTGAAATTTAGTATACCTCTTTCCACTTCATGTTCTCCTGATATATTGGCCAAAATCTGGCGAAAATTTTCAGAATGCACAAAATTGGGCTTTGTAATAGGAGAACATGCCGTCGAAAGAGATGGAACAAAGTAACGTCTCCGGAGAGCAAATCAAAGAGCGAGAAGTGGCGCAGATGTTTCGAGACAATGACTGTTTAACGAAGAGACGCAGAATTTTCGAACGCCTCTTGAAAGGCCTGCGCCTCTTATTTGCAACTTTAAGGCGATGCATTTGAAGCTGAAATCTAGTATACCTCTTTCCACTTCATGTTCTCCTGATATATTGGCCAAAATCTGGCGGAAATTTTCAGAATGCACAAAATTGGGCTTTGTAATAGGAGAACATGCCGTCGAAAGAGATGGAACAAAGTAACGTCTCCGGAGAGCAAATCAAAGAGTGAGAAGTGGCGCAGATGTTTCGAGATAGTGACTGTTTAACGAAGACACGCAGAATTTTCGAACGCCTCTTGAAAGGCCTGCGCCTCTTATTTGCAACTTTAAGGCGATGCCTTTGAAGCTGAAATTTAGTATACCTCTTTCCACTTCATTTTCTCCTGATATATTGGCCAAAATCTGGCGAAAATTTCGAGAATACACAAAATTGAGCTTTGTAACAGGACAACATGACGTCGAAAGAGATGGAACAAAGTAACGTCTCTGGAGAGCAAATCAAAGAACGAGAAGTGGCGCAGGTGTTTCGAGACAGTGATTGTATAACAACGAAACGCAGAATTTTCGAAGGCCTCTTGAAAGGCCTGCGCCTCTTATTTGCAACTTTAAGGCGATGCCTTTGAAGCTGTAATTTAGTATACCTCTTTCGACTTCATGTTCTCCTGATATATTGGCCAAAATCTGGCGAAAATTTTCAGAATGCACAGAATTGGGCTTTGTAGCAGGAGAAAATGCCGTCGAAAGAGATGGCACAAAGTAACGTCTCCGGAGAGCAAATCAAAGAGCGAGAAGTGGCGCAGATGTTTCGAGACAATGACTGTTTAACGAAGAGACGCAGAATTTTCGAACGCCTCTTGAAAGGCCTGCGCCTCTTATTTGCGACTTTAAGGCGATGCCTTTGAAGCTGAAATCTAGTATACCTCTTTCCACTTCATGTTCTCCTGATATATTGGCCAAAATCTGGCGGAAATTTTCAGAATGCACAAAATTGGGCTTTGTAATAGGAGAACATGCCGTCGAAAGAGATGGAACAAAGTAACGTCTCCGGAGAGCAAATCAAAGAGTGAGAAGTTGCGCAGATGTTTCGAGATAGTGACTGTTTAACGAAGACACGCAGAATTTTCGAACGCCTCTTGAAAGGCCTGCGCCTCTTATTTGCAACTTTAAGGCGATGCCTTTGAAGCTGAAATTTAGTATACCTCTTTCCACTTCATTTTCTCCTGATATATTGGCCAAAATCTGGCGAAAATTTCGAGAATACACAAAATTGAGCTTTGTAACAGGACAACATGACGTCGAAAGAGATGGAACAAAGTAACGTCTCTGGAGAGCAAATCAAAGAGCGAGAAGTGGCGCAGGTGTTTCGAGACAGTGATTGTATAACAACGAGACGCAGAATTTTCGAACGCCTCTTGAAAGGCCTGCGCCTCTTATTTGCAACTTTAAGGCGATGCCTTTGAGGCTGAAATTTAGTATACCTCTTTCCACTTCATGTTCTCCTGATATATTGGCCAAAATCTGGCGAAAATTTTCAGAATGCACAGAATTGGGCTTTGTAGCAGGAGAAAATGCCGTCGAAAGAGATGGCACAAAGTAACGTCTCCGGAGAGCAAATCAAAGAGCGAGAAGTGGGGCAGATGTTTCGAGACAGTGACTGTTTAACGAAGAGACGCAGAATTTTCGAACGCCTCTTGAAAGGCCTGCGCCTCTTATTTGCAACTTTAAGGCGATGCCTTTGAAGCTGAAATTTAGTATACCCCTTTCCACTTCATGTTCTCCTGATATATTGGACAAAATCTGGCGAAAATTTTCAGAATGCACAAAATTGTGCTTTGTAACAGGAGAACATGCCGTCGAAAGAGATGGCACAAAGTAACGTCTCCGGAGAGCAAATCAAAGAGCGAGAAGTGGCGCAGATGTTTCGAGACAGTGACTGTTTAACGAAGATACGCAGAATTTTCGAACGCCTCTTGATAGGCCTGTGCCTCTTATTTGCAACTTTAAGGCGATGCCTTTGAAGCTGAAATTTAGTATACCTCTTTCCACTTATGTTCTCCTGATATATTGGCCAAAATCTGGCGAAAATTTTCAGAATGCACAAAATTGGGCTTTGTAATAGGAGAACATGCCGTCGAAAGAGATGGAACAAAGTAACGTCTCCGGAGAGCAAATCAAAAAGCGAGAAGTGGCGCAGATGTTTCGAGACAATGACTGTTTAACGAAGAGACGCAGAATTTTCGAACGCCTCTTGAAAGGCCTGCGCCTCTTATTTGCAACTTTAAGGCGATGCCTTTGAAGCTGAAATTTAGTATACCTCTTTCCACTTCATGTTCTCCTGATATATTGGCCAAAATCTGGCGAAAATTTTCAGAACGCACAGAATTGGGCTTTGTAATAGGAGAACATGCCGTCGAAAGAGATGGAACAAAGTAACGTCCCCGGAGAGCAAATCAAAGAGCGAGAAGTGGGGCAGATGTTTCGAGACAGTGACTGTTTAACGAAGAGACGCAGAATTTTCGAACGCCTCTTGAAAGGCCTGCGCCTCTTATTTGCAACTTTAAGGCGATGCCTTTGAAGCTGAAATTTAGTATACCTCTTTCCACTTCATGTTCTCCTGATATATTGGACAAAATCTGGCGAAAATTTTCAGAATGCACAAAATTGGGCTTTGTAATAGGAGAACATGCCGTCGAAAGAGATGGAACAAAGTAACGTCTCCGGAGAGCAAATCAAAAAGCGAGAAGTGGCGCAGATGTTTCGAGACAATGACTGTTTAACGAAGAGACGCAGAATTTTCGAACGCCTCTTGAAAGGCCTGCGCCTCTTATTTGCAACTTTAAGGCGATGCCTTTGAAGCTGAAATTTAGTATACCTCTTTCCACTTCATGTTCTCCTGATATATTGGCCAAAATCTGGCGAAAATTTTCAGAACGCACAGAATTGGGCTTTGTAATAGGAGAACATGCCGTCGAAAGAGATGGAACAAAGTAACGTCTCCGGAGAGCAAATCAAAGAGCGAGAAGTGGCGCAGATGTTTCGAGATAGTGACTGTTTAACGAAGAGTCGCACAATTTTCGAACGCCTCTTGAAAGGCCTGCGCCTCTGATTTGATACTTTTAAGCGATGCCTTTGAAGCTGAAATTTAGTATACCTCTTTCCACTTCATGTTCTCCTGATATATTGGCCAAAATCTAGCGAAAATTTTCAGAATGCACAAAATTGGGCTTTGTAACAGGAGAACATGCCGTCGAAAGAGATGGCACAAAGTAACGTCTCCGGAGAGCAAATCAAAGAGCGAGAAGTGGCGCAGATGTTTCGAGACAGTGACTGTTTAACGAAGACACGCAGAATTTTCGAACGCCTCTTGAAAGGCCTGCGCCTCTTATTTGCAACTTTAAGGCGATGCCTTTGAAGCTGAAATTTAGTATACCTCTTTCCACTTCATGTTCTCCTGATATATTGGCCAAAATCTGGAGAAAATTTTCAGAATGCACAAAATTGGGCTTTGTAACAGGAAATCATGCCGTCGAAAGAGATGGCACAAAGTAACGTCTGCGGTTAGCAAATCAAAGAGCGAGTAGTGGCGCAGATATTTCGAGATAGTGACTGTTTAACGAGGAGACGCAGAATTTTCGAACGCCTCTTGAAAGGCCTGCGCCTCTTATTTGCAACTTTAAGGCGATGCCTTTGAAGCTGAAATTTAGTATACCGCTTTCCACTTCATGTTCTCCTGATATATTGGCCAAAATCTGGCGAAAATTTTCAGAACGCACAGAATTGGGCTTTGTAGCAGGAGAAAATGCCGTCGAAAGAGATGGCACAAAGTAACGTCTCCGGAGAGCAAATCAAAGAGCGAGAAGTGGCGCAGATGTTTCGAGACAGTGACTGTTTAACGAAGAGACGCAGAATTTTCGAACGCCTCTTGAAAGGCCTGCGCCTCTTATTTGCAACTTTAAGGCGATGCCTTTGAGGCTGAAATTTAGTATACCTCTTTCCACTTCATGTTCTCCTGATATATTGGCCAAAATCTGGCGAAAATTTCGAGAATACACAAAATTGAGCTTTGTAACAGGACAACATGCCGTCGAAAGAGATGGAACAAAGTAACGTCTCCGGAGAGCAAATCAAAGAGCGAGAAGTGACGCAGATGTTTCGAGACAGTGATTGTTTAACAACGAGACGCAGAATTTTCGAACGCCTCTTGAAAGGCCTGCGCCGCTTATTTGCAACTTTAAGGCGATGCCTTTGAAGCTGAAATTTAGTATACCTCTTTCCACTTCATGTTCTCCTGATATATTGGCCAAAATCTGGCGAAAATTTTCAGAACGCACAGAATTGGGCTTTGTAATAGGAGAACATGCCATCGAAAGAGATGGAACAAAGTAACGTCTCCGGAGAGCAAATCAAAGAGCGAGAAGTGGCGCAGATGTTTTGAGATAGTGACTGTTTAACGAAGAGTCGCACAATTTTCGAACGCCTCTTGAAAGGCCTGCGCCTCTGATTTGATACTTTTAAGCGATGCCTTTGAAGCTGAAATTTAGTATACCTCTTTCCACTTCATGTTCTCCTGATATATTGGCCAAAATCTGGCGAAAATTTTCAGAATGCACAAAATTGGGCTTTGTAATAGGAGAACATGCCGTCGAAAGAGATGGAACAAAGTAACGTCTCCGGAGAGCAAATCAAAAAGCGAGAAGTGGCGCAGATGTTTCGAGACAATGACTGTTTAACGAAGAGACGCAGAATTTTCGAACGCCTCTTGAAAGGCCTGCGCCTCTTATTTGCAACTTTAAGGCGATGCCTTTGAAGCTGAAATTTAGTATACCTCTTTCCACTTCATGTTCTCCTGATATATTGGCCAAAATCTGGCGAAAATTTTCAGAACGCACAGAATTGGGCTTTGTAATAGGAGAACATGCCGTCGAAAGAGATGGAACAAAGTAACGTCCCCGGAGAGCAAATCAAAGAGCGAGAAGTGGGGCAGATGTTTCGAGACAGTGACTGTTTAACGAAGAGACGCAGAATTTTCGAACGCCTCTTGAAAGGCCTGCGCCTCTTATTTGCAACTTTAAGGCGATGCCTTTGAAGCTGAAATTTAGTATACCTCTTTCCACTTCATGTTCTCCTGATATATTGGACAAAATCTGGCGAAAATTTTCAGAATGCACAAAATTGGGCTTTGTAATAGGAGAACATGCCGTCGAAAGAGATGGAACAAAGTAACGTCTCCGGAGAGCAAATCAAAAAGCGAGAAGTGGCGCAGATGTTTCGAGACAATGACTGTTTAACGAAGAGACGCAGAATTTTCGAACGCCTCTTGAAAGGCCTGCGCCTCTTATTTGCAACTTTAAGGCGATGCCTTTGAAGCTGAAATTTAGTATACCTCTTTCCACTTCATGTTCTCCTGATATATTGGCCAAAATCTGGCGAAAATTTTCAGAACGCACAGAATTGGGCTTTGTAATAGGAGAACATGCCGTCGAAAGAGATGGAACAAAGTAACGTCTCCGGAGAGCAAATCAAAGAGCGAGAAGTGGCGCAGATGTTTCGAGATAGTGACTGTTTAACGAAGAGTCGCACAATTTTCGAACGCCTCTTGAAAGGCCTGCGCCTCTGATTTGATACTTTTAAGCGATGCCTTTGAAGCTGAAATTTAGTATACCTCTTTCCACTTCATGTTCTCCTGATATATTGGCCAAAATCTAGCGAAAATTTTCAGAATGCACAAAATTGGGCTTTGTAACAGGAGAACATGCCGTCGAAAGAGATGGCACAAAGTAACGTCTCCGGAGAGCAAATCAAAGAGCGAGAAGTGGCGCAGATGTTTCGAGACAGTGACTGTTTAACGAAGACACGCAGAATTTTCGAACGCCTCTTGAAAGGCCTGCGCCTCTTATTTGCAACTTTAAGGCGATGCCTTTGAAGCTGAAATTTAGTATACCTCTTTCCACTTCATGTTCTCCTGATATATTGGCCAAAATCTGGAGAAAATTTTCAGAATGCACAAAATTGGGCTTTGTAACAGGAAATCATGCCGTCGAAAGAGATGGCACAAAGTAACGTCTGCGGTTAGCAAATCAAAGAGCGAGTAGTGGCGCAGATATTTCGAGATAGTGACTGTTTAACGAGGAGACGCAGAATTTTCGAACGCCTCTTGAAAGGCCTGCGCCTCTTATTTGCAACTTTAAGGCGATGCCTTTGAAGCTGAAATTTAGTATACCGCTTTCCACTTCATGTTCTCCTGATATATTGGCCAAAATCTGGCGAAAATTTTCAGAACGCACAGAATTGGGCTTTGTAGCAGGAGAAAATGCCGTCGAAAGAGATGGCACAAAGTAACGTCTCCGGAGAGCAAATCAAAGAGCGAGAAGTGGCGCAGATGTTTCGAGACAGTGACTGTTTAACGAAGAGACGCAGAATTTTCGAACGCCTCTTGAAAGGCCTGCGCCTCTTATTTGCAACTTTAAGGCGATGCCTTTGAGGCTGAAATTTAGTATACCTCTTTCCACTTCATGTTCTCCTGATATATTGGCCAAAATCTGGCGAAAATTTCGAGAATACACAAAATTGAGCTTTGTAACAGGACAACATGCCGTCGAAAGAGATGGAACAAAGTAACGTCTCCGGAGAGCAAATCAAAGAGCGAGAAGTGACGCAGATGTTTCGAGACAGTGATTGTTTAACAACGAGACGCAGAATTTTCGAACGCCTCTTGAAAGGCCTGCGCCGCTTATTTGCAACTTTAAGGCGATGCCTTTGAAGCTGAAATTTAGTATACCTCTTTCCACTTCATGTTCTCCTGATATATTGGCCAAAATCTGGCGAAAATTTTCAGAACGCACAGAATTGGGCTTTGTAATAGGAGAACATGCCATCGAAAGAGATGGAACAAAGTAACGTCTCCGGAGAGCAAATCAAAGAGCGAGAAGTGGCGCAGATGTTTTGAGATAGTGACTGTTTAACGAAGAGTCGCACAATTTTCGAACGCCTCTTGAAAGGCCTGCGCCTCTGATTTGATACTTTTAAGCGATGCCTTTGAAGCTGAAATTTAGTATACCTCTTTCCACTTCATGTTCTCCTGATATATTGGCCAAAATCTAGCGAAAATTTTCAGAATGCACAAAATTGGGCTTTGTAACAGGAGAAAATGCCGTCGAAAGAGATGGCACAAAGTAACGTCTCCGGAGAGCAAATCAAAGAGCGAGAAGTGGCGCAGATGTTTCGAGACAGTGACTGTTTAACGAAGAGACGCAGAAGTTTCGAACGCCTCTTGAAAGGCCTGCGCCTCTTATTTGCAACTTTAAGGCGATGCCTTTGAGGCTGAAATTTAGTATACCTCTTTCCACTTCATGTTCTGCTGATATATTGGCCAAAATCTGGCGAAAATTTCGAGAATACACAAAATTGAGCTTTGTAACAGGACAACATGCCGTCGAAAGAGATGGAACAAAGTAACGTCTCCGGAGAGCAAATCAAAGAGCGAGAAGTGGCGCAGATGTTTCGAGATAGTGACTGTTTAACGAAGAGACGCAGAATTTTCGAACGCCTCTTGAAAGGCCTGTGCCTCTTATTTGCAACTTTAAGGCGATGCCTTTGAAGCTGAAATTTAGTATACCTCTTTCCACTTCATGTTCTCCTGATATATTGGCCAAAATCTGGCGAAAATTTTCAGAATACACAGAATTGGGCTTTGTAGCAGGAGAAAATGCCGTCGAAAGAGATGGCACAAAGTAACGTCTCCGGAGAGCAAATCAAAGAGCGAGAAGTGGCGCAGATGTTTCGAGACAGTGACTGTTTAACGAAGAGACGCAGAATTTTCGAACGCCTCTTGAAAGGCCTGCGCCTCTTATTTGCAACTTTAAGGCGATGCCTTTGAGGCTGAAATTTAGTATACCTCTTTCCACTTCATGTTCTCCTGATATATTGGCCAAAATCTGGCGAAAATTTCGAGAATACACAAAATTGAGCTTTGTAACAGGACAACATGCCGTCGAAAGAGATGGAACAAAGTAACGTCTCCGGAGAGCAAATCAAAGAGCGAGAAGTGGCGCAGATGTTACGAGATAGTGACTGTTTAACGAAGAGACGCAGAATTTTCGAACGCCTCTTGAAAGGCCTGCGCCTCTTATTTGCAACTTTAAGGCGATGCCTTTGAAGCTGAAATTTAGTATACCTCTTTCCACTTCATGTTCTCCTGATATATTGGCCAAAATCTGGCGAAAATTTTCAGAATGCACAGAATTGGGCTTTGTAGCAGGAGAAAATGCCGTCGAAAGAGATGGCACAAAGTAACGTCTCCGGAGAGCAAATCAAAGAGCGAGAAGTGGCGCAGATGTTTCGTGACAGTGACTGTTTAACGAAGAGACGCAGAATTTTCGAACGCCTCTTGAAAGGCCTGCGCCTCTTATTTGCAACTTTAAGGCGATGCCTTTGAAGCTGAAATTTAGTATACCTCTTTCCACTTCATGTTCTCCTGATATATTGGACAAAATCTGGCG
This sequence comes from Andrena cerasifolii, assembly GCF_050908995.1. Classification (NCBI taxonomy): domain Eukaryota; kingdom Metazoa; phylum Arthropoda; class Insecta; order Hymenoptera; family Andrenidae; genus Andrena; species Andrena cerasifolii. The sequence goes on along the minus strand of NW_027485190.1, from coordinate 13,043 downwards.
AAAATTTTCAGAATGCACAAAATTGTGCTTTGTAACAGGAGAACATGCCGTCGAAAGAGATGGCACAAAGTAACGTCTCCGGAGAGCAAATCAAAGAGCGAGAAGTGGCGCAGATGTTTCGAGACAATGACTGTTTAACGAAGAGACGCAGAATTTTCGAACGCCTCTTGAAAGGCCTGCGCCTCTTATTTGCAACTTTAAGGCGATGCCTTTGAAGCTGAAATTTAGTATACCTCTTTCCACTTCATGTTCTCCTGATATATTGGCCAAAATCTGGCGAAAATTTTCAGAACGCACAGAATTGGGCTTTGTAATAGGAGAACATGCCGTCGAAAGAGATGGAACAAAGTAACGTCCCCGGAGAGCAAATCAAAGAGCGAGAAGTGGGGCAGATGTTTCGAGACAGTGACTGTTTAACGAAGAGACGCAGAATTTTCGAACGCCTCTTGAAAGGCCTGCGCCTCTTATTTGCAACTTTAAGGCGATGCCTTTGAAGCTGAAATTTAGTATACCTCTTTCCACTTCATGTTCTCCTGATATATTGGACAAAATCTGGCGAAAATTTTCAGAATGCACAAAATTGGGCTTTGTAATAGGAGAACATGCCGTCGAAAGAGATGGAACAAAGTAACGTCTCCGGAGAGCAAATCAAAAAGCGAGAAGTGGCGCAGATGTTTCGAGACAATGACTGTTTAACGAAGAGACGCAGAATTTTCGAACGCCTCTTGAAAGGCCTGCGCCTCTTATTTGCAACTTTAAGGCGATGCCTTTGAAGCTGAAATTTAGTATACCTCTTTCCACTTCATGTTCTCCTGATATATTGGCCAAAATCTGGCGAAAATTTTCAGAACGCACAGAATTGGGCTTTGTAATAGGAGAACATGCCGTCGAAAGAGATGGAACAAAGTAACGTCTCCGGAGAGCAAATCAAAGAGCGAGAAGTGGCGCAGATGTTTCGAGATAGTGACTGTTTAACGAAGAGTCGCACAATTTTCGAACGCCTCTTGAAAGGCCTGCGCCTCTGATTTGATACTTTTAAGCGATGCCTTTGAAGCTGAAATTTAGTATACCTCTTTCCACTTCATGTTCTCCTGATATATTGGCCAAAATCTAGCGAAAATTTTCAGAATGCACAAAATTGGGCTTTGTAACAGGAGAACATGCCGTCGAAAGAGATGGCACAAAGTAACGTCTCCGGAGAGCAAATCAAAGAGCGAGAAGTGGCGCAGATGTTTCGAGACAGTGACTGTTTAACGAAGACACGCAGAATTTTCGAACGCCTCTTGAAAGGCCTGCGCCTCTTATTTGCAACTTTAAGGCGATGCCTTTGAAGCTGAAATTTAGTATACCTCTTTCCACTTCATGTTCTCCTGATATATTGGCCAAAATCTGGAGAAAATTTTCAGAATGCACAAAATTGGGCTTTGTAACAGGAAATCATGCCGTCGAAAGAGATGGCACAAAGTAACGTCTGCGGTTAGCAAATCAAAGAGCGAGTAGTGGCGCAGATATTTCGAGATAGTGACTGTTTAACGAGGAGACGCAGAATTTTCGAACGCCTCTTGAAAGGCCTGCGCCTCTTATTTGCAACTTTAAGGCGATGCCTTTGAAGCTGAAATTTAGTATACCGCTTTCCACTTCATGTTCTCCTGATATATTGGCCAAAATCTGGCGAAAATTTTCAGAACGCACAGAATTGGGCTTTGTAGCAGGAGAAAATGCCGTCGAAAGAGATGGCACAAAGTAACGTCTCCGGAGAGCAAATCAAAGAGCGAGAAGTGGCGCAGATGTTTCGAGACAGTGACTGTTTAACGAAGAGACGCAGAATTTTCGAACGCCTCTTGAAAGGCCTGCGCCTCTTATTTGCAACTTTAAGGCGATGCCTTTGAGGCTGAAATTTAGTATACCTCTTTCCACTTCATGTTCTCCTGATATATTGGCCAAAATCTGGCGAAAATTTCGAGAATACACAAAATTGAGCTTTGTAACAGGACAACATGCCGTCGAAAGAGATGGAACAAAGTAACGTCTCCGGAGAGCAAATCAAAGAGCGAGAAGTGACGCAGATGTTTCGAGACAGTGATTGTTTAACAACGAGACGCAGAATTTTCGAACGCCTCTTGAAAGGCCTGCGCCGCTTATTTGCAACTTTAAGGCGATGCCTTTGAAGCTGAAATTTAGTATACCTCTTTCCACTTCATGTTCTCCTGATATATTGGCCAAAATCTGGCGAAAATTTTCAGAACGCACAGAATTGGGCTTTGTAATAGGAGAACATGCCATCGAAAGAGATGGAACAAAGTAACGTCTCCGGAGAGCAAATCAAAGAGCGAGAAGTGGCGCAGATGTTTTGAGATAGTGACTGTTTAACGAAGAGTCGCACAATTTTCGAACGCCTCTTGAAAGGCCTGCGCCTCTGATTTGATACTTTTAAGCGATGCCTTTGAAGCTGAAATTTAGTATACCTCTTTCCACTTCATGTTCTCCTGATATATTGGCCAAAATCTAGCGAAAATTTTCAGAATGCACAAAATTGGGCTTTGTAACAGGAGAAAATGCCGTCGAAAGAGATGGCACAAAGTAACGTCTCCGGAGAGCAAATCAAAGAGCGAGAAGTGGCGCAGATGTTTCGAGACAGTGACTGTTTAACGAAGAGACGCAGAAGTTTCGAACGCCTCTTGAAAGGCCTGCGCCTCTTATTTGCAACTTTAAGGCGATGCCTTTGAGGCTGAAATTTAGTATACCTCTTTCCACTTCATGTTCTGCTGATATATTGGCCAAAATCTGGCGAAAATTTCGAGAATACACAAAATTGAGCTTTGTAACAGGACAACATGCCGTCGAAAGAGATGGAACAAAGTAACGTCTCCGGAGAGCAAATCAAAGAGCGAGAAGTGGCGCAGATGTTTCGAGATAGTGACTGTTTAACGAAGAGACGCAGAATTTTCGAACGCCTCTTGAAAGGCCTGTGCCTCTTATTTGCAACTTTAAGGCGATGCCTTTGAAGCTGAAATTTAGTATACCTCTTTCCACTTCATGTTCTCCTGATATATTGGCCAAAATCTGGCGAAAATTTTCAGAATACACAGAATTGGGCTTTGTAGCAGGAGAAAATGCCGTCGAAAGAGATGGCACAAAGTAACGTCTCCGGAGAGCAAATCAAAGAGCGAGAAGTGGCGCAGATGTTTCGAGACAGTGACTGTTTAACGAAGAGACGCAGAATTTTCGAACGCCTCTTGAAAGGCCTGCGCCTCTTATTTGCAACTTTAAGGCGATGCCTTTGAGGCTGAAATTTAGTATACCTCTTTCCACTTCATGTTCTCCTGATATATTGGCCAAAATCTGGCGAAAATTTCGAGAATACACAAAATTGAGCTTTGTAACAGGACAACATGCCGTCGAAAGAGATGGAACAAAGTAACGTCTCCGGAGAGCAAATCAAAGAGCGAGAAGTGGCGCAGATGTTACGAGATAGTGACTGTTTAACGAAGAGACGCAGAATTTTCGAACGCCTCTTGAAAGGCCTGCGCCTCTTATTTGCAACTTTAAGGCGATGCCTTTGAAGCTGAAATTTAGTATACCTCTTTCCACTTCATGTTCTCCTGATATATTGGCCAAAATCTGGCGAAAATTTTCAGAATGCACAGAATTGGGCTTTGTAGCAGGAGAAAATGCCGTCGAAAGAGATGGCACAAAGTAACGTCTCCGGAGAGCAAATCAAAGAGCGAGAAGTGGCGCAGATGTTTCGTGACAGTGACTGTTTAACGAAGAGACGCAGAATTTTCGAACGCCTCTTGAAAGGCCTGCGCCTCTTATTTGCAACTTTAAGGCGATGCCTTTGAAGCTGACATTTAGTATACCTCTTTCCACTTCATGTTCTCCTGATATATTGGACAAAATCTGGCGAAAATTTTCAGAATGCACAAAATTGTGCTTTGTAACAGGAGAACATGCCGTCGAAAGAGATGGCACAAAGTAACGTCTCCGGAGAGCAAATCAAAGAGCGATAAGTGGCGCAGATGTTTCGAGACAGTGACTGTTTAACGAAGAGACGCAGAATTTTCGAACGCCTCTTGATAGGCCTGCGCCTCTTATTTGCAACTTTAAGGCGATGCCTTTGAAGCTGAAATTTAGTATACCTCTTTCCACTTCATGTTCTCCTGATATATTGGCCAAAATCTGGCGAAAATTTTCAGAATGCACAAAATTGGGCTTTGTAATAGGAGAACATGCCGTCGAAAGAGATGGAACAAAGTAACGTCTCCGGAGAGCAAATCAAAGAGCGAGAAGTGGCGCAGATGTTTCGAGACAATGACTGTTTAACGAAGAGACGCAGAATTTTCGAACGCCTCTTGAAAGGCCTGCGCCTCTTATTTGCAACTTTAAGGCGATGCATTTGAAGCTGAAATCTAGTATACCTCTTTCCACTTCATGTTCTCCTGATATATTGGCCAAAATCTGGCGGAAATTTTCAGAATGCACAAAATTGGGCTTTGTAATAGGAGAACATGCCGTCGAAAGAGATGGAACAAAGTAACGTCTCCGGAGAGCAAATCAAAGAGTGAGAAGTGGCGCAGATGTTTCGAGATAGTGACTGTTTAACGAAGACACGCAGAATTTTCGAACGCCTCTTGAAAGGCCTGCGCCTCTTATTTGCAACTTTAAGGCGATGCCTTTGAAGCTGAAATTTAGTATACCTCTTTCCACTTCATTTTCTCCTGATATATTGGCCAAAATCTGGCGAAAATTTCGAGAATACACAAAATTGAGCTTTGTAACAGGACAACATGACGTCGAAAGAGATGGAACAAAGTAACGTCTCTGGAGAGCAAATCAAAGAACGAGAAGTGGCGCAGGTGTTTCGAGACAGTGATTGTATAACAACGAAACGCAGAATTTTCGAAGGCCTCTTGAAAGGCCTGCGCCTCTTATTTGCAACTTTAAGGCGATGCCTTTGAAGCTGTAATTTAGTATACCTCTTTCGACTTCATGTTCTCCTGATATATTGGCCAAAATCTGGCGAAAATTTTCAGAATGCACAGAATTGGGCTTTGTAGCAGGAGAAAATGCCGTCGAAAGAGATGGCACAAAGTAACGTCTCCGGAGAGCAAATCAAAGAGCGAGAAGTGGCGCAGATGTTTCGAGACAATGACTGTTTAACGAAGAGACGCAGAATTTTCGAACGCCTCTTGAAAGGCCTGCGCCTCTTATTTGCGACTTTAAGGCGATGCCTTTGAAGCTGAAATCTAGTATACCTCTTTCCACTTCATGTTCTCCTGATATATTGGCCAAAATCTGGCGGAAATTTTCAGAATGCACAAAATTGGGCTTTGTAATAGGAGAACATGCCGTCGAAAGAGATGGAACAAAGTAACGTCTCCGGAGAGCAAATCAAAGAGTGAGAAGTGGCGCAGATGTTTCGAGATAGTGACTGTTTAACGAAGACACGCAGAATTTTCGAACGCCTCTTGAAAGGCCTGCGCCTCTTATTTGCAACTTTAAGGCGATGCCTTTGAAGCTGAAATTTAGTATACCTCTTTCCACTTCATTTTCTCCTGATATATTGGCCAAAATCTGGCGAAAATTTCGAGAATACACAAAATTGAGCTTTGTAACAGGACAACATGACGTCGAAAGAGATGGAACAAAGTAACGTCTCTGGAGAGCAAATCAAAGAGCGAGAAGTGGCGCAGGTGTTTCGAGACAGTGATTGTATAACAACGAGACGCAGAATTTTCGAACGCCTCTTGAAAGGCCTGCGCCTCTTATTTGCAACTTTAAGGCGATGCCTTTGAGGCTGAAATTTAGTATACCTCTTTCCACTTCATGTTCTCCTGATATATTGGCCAAAATCTGGCGAAAATTTTCAGAATGCACAGAATTGGGCTTTGTAGCAGGAGAAAATGCCGTCGAAAGAGATGGCACAAAGTAACGTCTCCGGAGAGCAAATCAAAGAGCGAGAAGTGGGGCAGATGTTTCGAGACAGTGACTGTTTAACGAAGAGACGCAGAATTTTCGAACGCCTCTTGAAAGGCCTGCGCCTCTTATTTGCAACTTTAAGGCGATGCCTTTGAAGCTGAAATTTAGTATACCCCTTTCCACTTCATGTTCTCCTGATATATTGGACAAAATCTGGCGAAAATTTTCAGAATGCACAAAATTGTGCTTTGTAACAGGAGAACATGCCGTCGAAAGAGATGGCACAAAGTAACGTCTCCGGAGAGCAAATCAAAGAGCGAGAAGTGGCGCAGATGTTTCGAGACAGTGACTGTTTAACGAAGATACGCAGAATTTTCGAACGCCTCTTGATAGGCCTGTGCCTCTTATTTGCAACTTTAAGGCGATGCCTTTGAAGCTGAAATTTAGTATACCTCTTTCCACTTATGTTCTCCTGATATATTGGCCAAAATCTGGCGAAAATTTTCAGAATGCACAAAATTGGGCTTTGTAATAGGAGAACATGCCGTCGAAAGAGATGGAACAAAGTAACGTCTCCGGAGAGCAAATCAAAAAGCGAGAAGTGGCGCAGATGTTTCGAGACAATGACTGTTTAACGAAGAGACGCAGAATTTTCGAACGCCTCTTGAAAGGCCTGCGCCTCTTATTTGCAACTTTAAGGCGATGCCTTTGAAGCTGAAATTTAGTATACCTCTTTCCACTTCATGTTCTCCTGATATATTGGCCAAAATCTGGCGAAAATTTTCAGAACGCACAGAATTGGGCTTTGTAATAGGAGAACATGCCGTCGAAAGAGATGGAACAAAGTAACGTCCCCGGAGAGCAAATCAAAGAGCGAGAAGTGGGGCAGATGTTTCGAGACAGTGACTGTTTAACGAAGAGACGCAGAATTTTCGAACGCCTCTTGAAAGGCCTGCGCCTCTTATTTGCAACTTTAAGGCGATGCCTTTGAAGCTGAAATTTAGTATACCTCTTTCCACTTCATGTTCTCCTGATATATTGGACAAAATCTGGCGAAAATTTTCAGAATGCACAAAATTGGGCTTTGTAATAGGAGAACATGCCGTCGAAAGAGATGGAACAAAGTAACGTCTCCGGAGAGCAAATCAAAAAGCGAGAAGTGGCGCAGATGTTTCGAGACAATGACTGTTTAACGAAGAGACGCAGAATTTTCGAACGCCTCTTGAAAGGCCTGCGCCTCTTATTTGCAACTTTAAGGCGATGCCTTTGAAGCTGAAATTTAGTATACCTCTTTCCACTTCATGTTCTCCTGATATATTGGCCAAAATCTGGCGAAAATTTTCAGAACGCACAGAATTGGGCTTTGTAATAGGAGAACATGCCGTCGAAAGAGATGGAACAAAGTAACGTCTCCGGAGAGCAAATCAAAGAGCGAGAAGTGGCGCAGATGTTTCGAGATAGTGACTGTTTAACGAAGAGTCGCACAATTTTCGAACGCCTCTTGAAAGGCCTGCGCCTCTGATTTGATACTTTTAAGCGATGCCTTTGAAGCTGAAATTTAGTATACCTCTTTCCACTTCATGTTCTCCTGATATATTGGCCAAAATCTAGCGAAAATTTTCAGAATGCACAAAATTGGGCTTTGTAACAGGAGAACATGCCGTCGAAAGAGATGGCACAAAGTAACGTCTCCGGAGAGCAAATCAAAGAGCGAGAAGTGGCGCAGATGTTTCGAGACAGTGACTGTTTAACGAAGACACGCAGAATTTTCGAACGCCTCTTGAAAGGCCTGCGCCTCTTATTTGCAACTTTAAGGCGATGCCTTTGAAGCTGAAATTTAGTATACCTCTTTCCACTTCATGTTCTCCTGATATATTGGCCAAAATCTGGAGAAAATTTTCAGAATGCACAAAATTGGGCTTTGTAACAGGAAATCATGCCGTCGAAAGAGATGGCACAAAGTAACGTCTGCGGTTAGCAAATCAAAGAGCGAGTAGTGGCGCAGATATTTCGAGATAGTGACTGTTTAACGAGGAGACGCAGAATTTTCGAACGCCTCTTGAAAGGCCTGCGCCTCTTATTTGCAACTTTAAGGCGATGCCTTTGAAGCTGAAATTTAGTATACCGCTTTCCACTTCATGTTCTCCTGATATATTGGCCAAAATCTGGCGAAAATTTTCAGAACGCACAGAATTGGGCTTTGTAGCAGGAGAAAATGCCGTCGAAAGAGATGGCACAAAGTAACGTCTCCGGAGAGCAAATCAAAGAGCGAGAAGTGGCGCAGATGTTTCGAGACAGTGACTGTTTAACGAAGAGACGCAGAATTTTCGAACGCCTCTTGAAAGGCCTGCGCCTCTTATTTGCAACTTTAAGGCGATGCCTTTGAGGCTGAAATTTAGTATACCTCTTTCCACTTCATGTTCTCCTGATATATTGGCCAAAATCTGGCGAAAATTTCGAGAATACACAAAATTGAGCTTTGTAACAGGACAACATGCCGTCGAAAGAGATGGAACAAAGTAACGTCTCCGGAGAGCAAATCAAAGAGCGAGAAGTGACGCAGATGTTTCGAGACAGTGATTGTTTAACAACGAGACGCAGAATTTCGAACGCCTCTTGAAAGGCCTGCGCCGCTTATTTGCAACTTTAAGGCGATGCCTTTGAAGCTGAAATTTAGTATACCTCTTTCCACTTCATGTTCTCCTGATATATTGGCCAAAATCTGGCGAAAATTTTCAGAACGCACAGAATTGGGCTTTGTAATAGGAGAACATGCCATCGAAAGAGATGGAACAAAGTAACGTCTCCGGAGAGCAAATCAAAGAGCGAGAAGTGGCGCAGATGTTTTGAGATAGTGACTGTTTAACGAAGAGTCGCACAATTTTCGAACGCCTCTTGAAAGGCCTGCGCCTCTGATTTGATACTTTTAAGCGATGCCTTTGAAGCTGAAATTTAGTATACCTCTTTCCACTTCATGTTCTCCTGATATATTGGCCAAAATCTAGCGAAAATTTTCAGAATGCACAAAATTGGGCTTTGTAACAGGAGAAAATGCCGTCGAAGAGATGGCACAAAGTAACGTCTCCGGAGAGCAAATCAAAGAGCGAGAAGTGGCGCAGATGTTTCGAGACAGTGACTGTTTAACGAAGAGACGCAGAAGTTTCGAACGCCTCTTGAAAGGCCTGCGCCTCTTATTTGCAACTTTAAGGCGATGCCTTTGAGGCTGAAATTTAGTATACCTCTTTCCACTTCATGTTCTGCTGATATATTGGCCAAAATCTGGCGAAAATTTCGAGAATACACAAAATTGAGCTTTGTAACAGGACAACATGCCGTCGAAAGAGATGGAACAAAGTAACGTCTCCGGAGAGCAAATCAAAGAGCGAGAAGTGGCGCAGATGTTTCGAGATAGTAACTGTTTAACGAAGAGACGCAGAATTTTCGAACGCCTCTTGAAAGGCCTGTGCCTCTTATTTGCAACTTTAAGGCGATGCCTTTGAAGCTGAAATTTAGTATACCTCTTTCCACTTCATGTTCTCCTGATATATTGGCCAAAATCTGGCGAAAATTTTCAGAATACACAGAATTGGGCTTTGTAGCAGGAGAAAATGCCGTCGAAAGAGATGGCACAAAGTAACGTCTCCGGAGAGCAAATCAAAGAGCGAGAAGTGGCGCAGATGTTTCGAGACAGTGACTGTTTAACGAAGAGACGCAGAATTTTCGAACGCCTCTTGAAAGGCCTGCGCCTCTTATTTGCAACTTTAAGGCGATGCCTTTGAGGCTGAAATTTAGTATACCTCTTTCCACTTCATGTTCTCCTGATATATTGGCCAAAATCTGGCGAAAATTTCGAGAATACACAAAATTGAGCTTTGTAACAGGACAACATGCCGTCGAAAGAGATGGAACAAAGTAACGTCTCCGGAGAGCAAATCAAAGAGCGAGAAGTGGCGCAGATGTTACGAGATAGTGACTGTTTAACGAAGAGACGCAGAATTTTCGAACGCCTCTTGAAAGGCCTGCGCCTCTTATTTGCAACTTTAAGGCGATGCCTTTGAAGCTGAAATTTAGTATACCTCTTTCCACTTCATGTTCTCCTGATATATTGGCCAAAATCTGGCGAAAATTTTCAGAATGCACAGAATTGGGCTTTGTAGCAGGAGAAAATGCCGTCGAAAGAGATGGCACAAAGTAACGTCTCCGGAGAGCAAATCAAAGAGCGAGAAGTGGCGCAGATGTTTCGTGACAGTGACTGTTTAACGAAGAGACGCAGAATTTTTCGAACGCCTCTTGAAAGGCCTGCGCCTCTTATTTGCAACCTTTAAGGCGATGCCTTTGAAGCTGAAATTTAGTATACCTCTTTCCACTTCATGTTCTCCTGATATATTGGACAAAATCTGGCGAAAATTTTCAGAATGCACAAAATTGTGCTTTGTAACAGGAGAAACATGCCGTCGAAAGAGATGGCACAAAGTAACGTCTCCGGAGAGCAAATCAAAGAGCGATAAGTGGCGCAGATGTTTCGAGACAGTGACTGTTTAACGAAGAGACGCAGAATTTTCGAACGCCTCTTGATAGGCCTGCGCCTCTTATTTGCAACTTTAAGGCGATGCCTTTGAAGCTGAAATTTAGTATACCTCTTTCCACTTCATGTTCTCCTGATATATTGGCCAAAATCTGGCGAAAATTTTCAGAATGCACAAATTGGGCTTTGTAATAGGAGAACATGCCGTCGAAAGAGATGGAACAAAGTAACGTCTCCGGAGAGCAAATCAAAGAGCGAGAAGTGGCGCAGATGTTTCGAGACAATGACTGTTTAACGAAGAGACGCAGAATTTTCGAACGCCTCTTGAAAGGCCTGCGCCTCTTATTTGCAACTTTAAGGCGATGCATTTGAAGCTGAAATCTAGTATACCTCTTTCCACTTCATGTTCTCCTGATATATTGGCCAAAATCTGGCGGAAATTTTCAGAATGCACAAAATTGGGCTTTGTAATAGGAGAACATGCCGTCGAAAGAGATGGAACAAAGTAACGTCTCCGGAGAGCAAATCAAAGAGTGAGAAGTGGCGCAGATGTTTCGAGATAGTGACTGTTTAACGAAGACACGCAGAATTTTCGAACGCCTCTTGAAAGGCCTGCGCCTCTTATTTGCAACTTTAAGGCGATGCCTTTGAAGCTGAAATTTAGTATACCTCTTTCCACTTCATTTTCTCCTGATATATTGGCCAAAATCTGGCGAAAATTTCGAGAATACACAAAATTGAGCTTTGTAACAGGACAACATGACGTCGAAAGAGATGGAACAAAGTAACGTCTCTGGAGAGCAAATCAAAGAACGAGAAGTGGCGCAGGTGTTTCGAGACAGTGATTGTATAACAACGAAACGCAGAATTTTCGAAGGCCTCTTGAAAGGCCTGCGCCTCTTATTTGCAACTTTAAGGCGATGCCTTTGAAGCTGTAATTTAGTATACCTCTTTCGACTTCATGTTCTCCTGATATATTGGCCAAAATCTGGCGAAAATTTTCAGAATGCACAGAATTGGGCTTTGTAGCAGGAGAAAATGCCGTCGAAAGAGATGGCACAAAGTAACGTCTCCGGAGAGCAAATCAAAGAGCGAGAAGTGGCGCAGATGTTTCGAGACAATGACTGTTTAACGAAGAGACGCAGAATTTTCGAACGCCTCTTGAAAGGCCTGCGCCTCTTATTTGCGACTTTAAGGCGATGCCTTTGAAGCTGAAATCTAGTATACCTCTTTCCACTTCATGTTCTCCTGATATATTGGCCAAAATCTGGCGGAAATTTTCAGAATGCACAAAATTGGGCTTTGTAATAGGAGAACATGCCGTCGAAAGAGATGGAACAAAGTAACGTCTCCGGAGAGCAAATCAAAGAGTGAGAAGTGGCGCAGATGTTTCGAGATAGTGACTGTTTAACGAAGACACGCAGAATTTTCGAACGCCTCTTGAAAGGCCTGCGCCTCTTATTTGCAACTTTAAGGCGATGCCTTTGAAGCTGAAATTTAGTATACCTCTTTCCACTTCATTTTCTCCTGATATATTGGCCAAAATCTGGCGAAAATTTCGAGAATACACAAAATTGAGCTTTGTAACAGGACAACATGACGTCGAAAGAGATGGAACAAAGTAACGTCTCTGGAGAGCAAATCAAAGAGCGAGAAGTGGCGCAGGTGTTTCGAGACAGTGATTGTATAACAACGAGACGCAGAATTTTCGAACGCCTCTTGAAAGGCCTGCGCCTCTTATTTGCAACTTTAAGGCGATGCCTTTGAGGCTGAAATTTAGTATACCTCTTTCCACTTCATGTTCTCCTGATATATTGGCCAAAATCTGGCGAAAATTTTCAGAATGCACAGAATTGGGCTTTGTAGCAGGAGAAAATGCCGTCGAAAGAGATGGCACAAAGTAACGTCTCCGGAGAGCAAATCAAAGAGCGAGAAGTGGGGCAGATGTTTCGAGACAGTGACTGTTTAACGAAGAGACGCAGAATTTTCGAACGCCTCTTGAAAGGCCTGCGCCTCTTATTTGCAACTTTAAGGCGATGCCTTTGAAGCTGAAATTTAGTATACCCCTTTCCACTTCATGTTCTCCTGATATATTGGACAAAATCTGGCGAAAATTTTCAGAATGCACAAAATTGTGCTTTGTAACAGGAGAACATGCCGTCGAAAGAGATGGCACAAAGTAACGTCTCCGGAGAGCAAATCATAGAGCGAGAAGTGGCGCAGATGTTTCGAGACAGTGACTGTTTAACGAAGATACGCAGAATTTTCGAACGCCTCTTGATAGGCCTGTGCCTCTTATTTGCAACTTTAAGGCGATGCCTTTGAAGCTGAAATTTAGTATACCTCTTTCCACTTATGTTCTCCTGATATATTGGCCAAAATCTGGCGAAAATTTCAGAATGCACAAAATTGGGCTTTGTAATAGGAGAACATGCCGTCGAAAGAGATGGAACAAAGTAACGTCTCCGGAGAGCAAATCAAAAAGCGAGAAGTGGCGCAGATGTTTCGAGACAATGACTGTTTAACGAAGAGACGCAGAATTTTCGAACGCCTCTTGAAAGGCCTGCGCCTCTTATTTGCAACTTTAAGGCGATGCCTT